>NW_019234667.1:0-2330 GCF_002742605.1 Olea europaea var. sylvestris
CTTTCTTCTCAAGCCATGGATTGGAACCAGTCCCAAATGTAGGTCTAATTGATTAATTTCAGTTTGATTTTTACTTTTCAAGTACTTTTTTTCTTGCATGAACGAAATTTCTTCAATTTCTTGGACAGGCGTGAAGGAGACAAAGCTGAGAGCAGTTTTCGTTCTATGCTTCAAGAAGATTTGAGTAGTTCAAATAGCAATTTTCATCAAGAAACTGGTACAGCATCTTCTCAAGATCATTGGAGGGAGAAATTATATTCTGCAGGTTCTGAGGATTCAAATGCGAATGAATACAAGCAAATCAACCGGGTTTATTCTTTAGATAGCTCCGGTGAAACTGAAAGCAGTACAATTACATCCCAGCAGGGTTTTCCGGCGGATTCAGCTGCCTATGGCCTTCTGTTATCTGAAAATCAGCCACAGCATTCGACATACGAAAACCGGCCCATGAATTTTCCGTATCCAATGAACTACGGATCGAACACAGGTGAATGGACGCCTTCTTGGAACAAATTTCCTCAGACATTCTTAAGAACAACAGTGCCTCAAAAACAGTCTCCTGGTAATATATATTTCACCAATAAAACTCCCTTCTGGAATGCATCCGATGATGTTCGACCGAGCTTCTTTTCTTCGTTGCCAACGCCAATTCCTACACCGGCCTTAGATGAAAAACCAAAGGTGATAAAATTTTCTAAAGTTTTCCTGTAAAAATTTAACTAGGGTTTTCTTGTTCTTGTTTAAGATAGTAAAATTCGTGTTCATTTTCTCCAAAAGAATACATTAGAAATTCGGGATTTGGGTACAACAGCAAAGAAAACAAGCACTCAAGCATCAAATAAAAGACCAAGGAATGAAACGCCATCACCTTTGCCAGCTTTTAAGGTATGCACAATAAATTAATTTAAACTTTTACTTTGAGAAAAGTTGAAGTTTTGATTATTTCCAGCTTTTTCTTAATTCATATAAACAATTAACAAGACGATATCTTTGTTCTTGATTAGGCGAGAAAAGAGAAGATGGGAGACAGAATCACTGCCCTTCAACAATTAGTTTCACCTTTTGGAAAGGTATACGTTAACAATTCCAAAACAATCCTTCACTTAATCTCGAATTATTAAACAAAACTTCTTGTATGACTAAATATCGAATCCGATTTCTCAGACTGATACGGCTTCTGTGCTTTCTGAAGCTATTGAATACATAAAATTTCTACATGAACAAGTTGGGGTAAGTCTCATAGAACATCATTTACAAATCATATAATTTTTCGCGATACATTTCACTCATAAAATTAAGGTTTTGTACTAATATTTTCTTCTGGTTTATAATGTCAGGTTTTAAGTACGCCATACATGAAAAGTGGATCTCCAATACAACTCCAGCAGGTACAGAAACAGTCTTGCATCACATTAATGCCATAATGATTAAGAGTTGAAAGTAATAAAACTGTAATTCTTAATCTTCAACCATGTAATCTTGTAAGTTTTTAGAAATCTCATAATAATCTTCCTCATATTTTCAGAATTCTGATAAATCCAAGGTTCCTGAACAAGGACCACGACAAGATCTTAGAAGTCGAGGGCTATGTTTAGTACCGATTTCGAGCACTTATCCGGTTACTCACGAATCATCAGTCGATTTTTGGACCCCGACATTCGGAGGAACTTTCCGATAAGGCAACATTAGCCGTAATTTTATGCAACTGGCTTATTTGAAACCCTACCTAGCAAAGAATAGGAATATCGATAAGATAGGAGAAGTGTGGACCTCCTGACTTTGTGCCAAAGAAAGAAGGATAAAGGAAAAAGGTATATGCCCCGGTTAAAAGATGGAACAGTGTTGGGCCATCTACAGGCAAAATGATGCAGCTTTGGCTACAATTAGGATAGGGTTCTTTGTATGCAAATATATTCTTGTAATAATTGATGAATTATGATTAATGTTTGGTTAGCTAGGATTAGAATAGAAAACATTAATTTGTTGTCTGTAACTGAATTTGATTAGCACAAAGGGAAAGGATAAAAGGAGCTTTTGTAGCAGGCCTGTATTTGTTGTTTTTATATTGCATAAAGCTGGCATTTAACTTTAGTTTAAATGAAAATGAAAGAAATAATTGAATTCCAGAACAAGAATTTGTGTGGGGATCATATCATTTGATCGAAAATCTCACTTTTGAATTGTTTATGTGTTTGGAATATATTAGTGGAAGTCAGAAGGTGGCCCTGTGCTCCCCTGCCTACCCTTTACCCCGTTAACTTACAGAGCCTAATTATAGTTATTATACAGAGTTAGTACGCGAATTGAGGGAGGTTAGAGAAGATTGAGTG
>NW_019234668.1:0-2330 GCF_002742605.1 Olea europaea var. sylvestris
AATTCCGACGCAGTCACGAGAAATAATGAAATTACCCCTGGAGCGATTTTTGTTCCCGATCAAGTTGTTAAATTTGAGTACATTCCGACACCATTGCAAAAAATGACAAAATTGCCCCCAGCGCGATTTTTGTTCCGATCAACCTGTCAAATTTTAGCTAATTCCGACACAGTCGCTAAAAATAACGAAATTGCCCTTCGCGTGGTTTTTGTTTCCGAACAACCAGTCAAATTTTAGCCCATTCCGACACAGTCGAGAAAAATGATGAAATTGCCCCCAACGTGATTTTTATTTTCGATCAACCTGCCAAATTTCAGCCCATTCCGACACAGTCGCGAAAAATGACGAAATTGCCCCCGGCGCGATTTTTGTTCCAGATCAACCAGTCAAATTTCAGCCCATTCCGACACAGTCGCGAAAAACGACGAAATTGACCCCGGCGCGATTTTTGTTTCCGATCAACCTGTCAAATTTCAGCCCATTCCGACACAGTAGCGAAAAATGATGAAATTGCCCCCGGCACGATTTTTATTTCCTATCAAGCTGTAAAATTTTAGCAAATTCCGACACAGGCGCGAAAAATTACAAAATTGGCCCCGGCGCGATTTTTGTTCCCGATCAACCTGTCAAATTTGAGCCCATTCCGACACAGTCGCGAAAAATGACGAAATTGATCCCGGCGTGATTTTTGTTTCCGATCAACCTGTCAAATTTCAGCCATTTCGACACAGTCGCAAAAAATGACGAAATTGCCCCCGGCGCGATTTTTGTTTCCGATCAACCTGTCAAATTTTAACCAATTCCGACACAGGCGCGAAAAATGACGAAATTGCCCCCGGCGCGGTTTTTGTTCCCGATCAACCTGTCAAATTTGAGCACATTCCGACACAGTCGCGAAAAATGACGAAATTGACCCCGGCGCGATTTTTGTTTCCGATCAACCTGTCAAATTTCAGCCCACTCCGACACAGTCGCGAAAAATGACGAAATTATCCCTGGCGCGGTTTTTGTTTCCGATCAACCAGTCAAAATTTAGTCCATTCCGACATCGTCGCGAAAAATGACGAAATTGCCCACAGCGCGAATTTTCTTTCCGATCAGCCGGTCAAATTTTAGCCAATTCCAAAATGACGAAATTGCCTACGCGCGAATATTGTTTCCGATCAACCTGTCAAATTTTAGCCAATTCCGACACAGTTGCGAAAAGTGACGAAATTCACCCGGCGCGATTTTTGTTCCCGATCAACCTGTTAAATTTGAGCCCATTCTAAACTAGTATCGAAAAATGACGAAATTGCCCCCGGCGCGATTTTTGTTTCCGATCAACTTGTCAAATTTTAGCCAATTCCGACACAGCTGGGAAAAATGACGAAATTGGCCCCGGCGCGATTTTTGTTCCCGATCAACCTGTCAAATTTGAGCACATTCCGACACAGTCGCGAAAAATGACGAAATTGACCCCGGCGCGATTTTTGTTTCCGATCAACCTGTCAAATTTCAGCCCACTCCGACACAGTCGCGAAAAATGACGAAATTATCCCTGGCGCGGTTTTTGTTTCCGATCAACCAGTCAAAATTTAGTCCATTCCGACACCGTCGCGAAAAATGACGAAATTGCCCACAGCGCGAATTTTGTTTCCGATCAACCGGTCAAATTTTAGCCAATTCCGACCCAGTTGCGAAAAATGACGAAATTGCCTACGCGCGAATTTTGTTTCCGATCAACCTGTCAAATTTTAGCCAATTCCGACACAGTTGCAAAAAATGACGAAATTCACCCGGTGCAATTTTTTTTCCCGATCAACCTGTTAAATTTGAGCCCATTCTGACACAGTCGCGAAAAATGACGAAATTACCCCCGACGCGATTTTTGTTTCCGATCAACCTGTCAAATTTGAGCCCATTCCGGCACAGTCGACAAAAATGACGAACTTGCCCCCGACGCGATTTTTATTTCCGATCAACCAGTCAAATTTTAGCCAATTCCGACACAGTTGCGAAAAGTGACGAAATTTACCCGGCGCGATTTTTGTTCCCGATCAACCTGTTGAATTTGAGCCCATTCCGAACTAGTATCGAAAAATGACGAAATTGCCCCCGGGGCGATTTGTGTTTCCGATCAACCTGTCAAATTTTAGCAAATTTCGACACAGGCGCGAAAAATGAAGAAATTGCGCCCGGCGCGCTTTTTGTTACCGATCAACCTGTCAAATTTGAGCACATTTCGACACAGTCGCGTAGAATGATGAAATTGACCCCGGCGCGATTTTTATTTACGATCAACCTGTCAAATTTCAGCCCACTCCGACGCAGTCGCGAAAAATGACGAA
>NW_019234669.1:0-2330 GCF_002742605.1 Olea europaea var. sylvestris
AAACCGCGCCGGGTGTAATTTCGTCATTTTTCGCGACTGTGTCGAAATTGGCTAAAATTCGACTTGTTGATCGGAAACAAAAATCACGCCGGTGGCAATTTCGTCATTTTTCTCGACTGTGTCGAAATTGGCTGAAATTTGGCAGTTTGATTTGAAATAAAAATCGCGCCGAGGACAATTTCGTTATCTTTCTCGACTGTGTCGGAATGGGCTTAAGTTTGACAGGTTGATCGGAAATAAAAATCGCGCCGGAGCTATTTCGTCATTTTTCGAGACTATGTCGGAATTGGCTAAAATTTGACATGTTGATCGGAGACAAAAATTGCCCCGGGGGCAATTTCATCATTTTTCTCGACTGTGTCAGAATTGGCTAAAATTTGACAGTTTGAACTGAAATAAAAATCGCGCCGAGGGCAATTTCGTCATTTTTCTCGACTGTGTCGGAATGGGCTCAAATTTGACAGGTTGACAAGAAACAAAAATCGCACCAGGGGCAACTTCGGCATTTTTCTCGACTGTGTCGGAATTGGCTGAAATTTGGCAGTTTGATCTGAAATAAAAATCGCGCCAGGGGCAATTTCGTTATCTTTCTCGACTGTGTCGGAATGGGCTCAAATTTGACGGGTTTATCGGAAAGAAAAATCGCACCGTAGCAATTTCGTCATTTTTCGCGACTCTGTCGAAATTGGCTAAAATTTGACAGGTTGATCGGGAACAAAAATCTCCCCGGGTGTAATTTCGTCATTTTTCGCGACTGTGTCGGAATTGGCTAAAATTCGACTTGTTGATCGGAAACAAAAACCGCACTGGGGGTAATTTCGTCATTTTTCTCGACTGTGTCGGAATTGGCTGAAATTTGGCAGTTTGATCTGAAATAAAAATCGCGCCAGGGGCAATTTCGTTATCTTTCTCGACTGTGTCGGAATGGGCTTAAATTTGACAGGTTGATCGGAAACAAAAATCGCGCCGGAGCTATTTCATCATTTTTCGAGACTATGTCGGAATTGGCTAAAATTTGACAGGTTGATTGGAGACAAAAATCGCGCCGGGGGCAATTTCGTCATTTTTCTCGACTGTGTCAGAATTGGTTAAAATTTGGCAGTTTGAACTGAAATAAAAATCACGCCGAGGGCAATTTCGTCATTTTTCTCGACTGTGTCGGAATGGGCTCAAATTTGACAGGTTGATCAGAAACAAAAATCGCACCGGGGGCAACTTCGGCATTTTTCTCGACTGTGTCGAAATTGACTGAAATTTGGCAGTTTGATCGGAAATAAAAATCGCGCCGGCGGCAATTTCGTCATTTTTCTCGACTGTATCGGAATGGGCTCAAATTTGACCGGTTTATCGGGAACAAAAATCGCGCCTGGTGTAATTTCGTCATTTTTCGCGACTGTGTCGGAATTGCCTAAAATTTGACTTGTTGATCGGAACAAAAAATAGCGACGGGGGCAATTCCGTCATTTTTCTCAACCGTGTCGGAATTTGCTGAAATTTGGCAGCTTGATCGGAAATAAAAATGCCGTCGGCGGCAATTTCGTCATTTTTCTCGACTGTGTCGGAATGGGCTCAACTTTAACAGGTTTATCGGAAAGAAAAATCGCACGGGAGCAATTTCGTCATTTTTCGCGACTGTGTCGGAATTGGCTAAAATTTGACTTGTTGATCGGAAACAAAAATAGCGACTAGGGCAATTTCGTCATTTTTCTCGACTGTGTCGGAATTGGCTGAAATTTGGCAGTTTGATCTGAAATAAAAATTGCGCCGGGGGCAATTTCGTTATTTTTCTCGACTGTGCCGGAATGGGCTCATATTTGACAGGTTGATCGGAAACAAAAATCACACCAGGGGCAATTTCATCATTTTTCTCGACTGTGTCGAAATTTGCTAAAATTTGGCAGTTTGATCGGAAATAAAAATCCCGTCGGCTGCAATTTCGTCATTTTTCTCGACTGTGCCGGAATGGGCTCAAATTTGACAGGTTTGTCGGAAAGAAAAATCGTACCGGAGCAATTTCGTCATTTTTCTCGACTGTGTCGGAATGGGCTCAAATTTGACAGGTCGATCGGAAACAAAAATCGCGCCGGGGGCAATTTCGGCATTTTTCCCGACTGTGCCGGAATTGGCTGAAATTTGGCAGTTTGATCGGAAATAAAAATCACGCCGGCGGCAATTTTGTCATTTTTCTCGACTGTGTCGGAATGGGCTCAGATTTGACAGGTTTATCGGGAACAAAAACCGCGCCGCGTGTAATTTCGTCATTTTTAGCGACTGTGTCGGAATTGGCTGAAATTTGGCAGTTTGATCTGAAATAAAAATCGCTACAGGGG
>NW_019234670.1:0-2330 GCF_002742605.1 Olea europaea var. sylvestris
ACCGCGTCGGGGGCAATTTCGTCATTTTTCGCGACTGTGTTGGAATTGGCTACAATTTGACTGGTTGATCGGGAACAAAAACAACGCCGGGGGTTATTTCGTCATTTTTCGCGGTCGTGTCGGAATTGGCTACAATTTGACTGGTTGATCGGGAACAAAAATAGCGCTGGGGGCAATTTCGTCATTTTTCGCGACTGTGTCGAAATTGACTGAAATTTGACAGGTTGATCGGAAACAAAAATCGCGACTGGGGAAATTTCGTCATTTTTCGCGATTGTGTCGGAATTGGCTAATATTTGACAGGTTGATCGGGATCAAAAATCGCGCCAGGGGCAATTTCGTAATTTTTCGCGACTATGTCGGAATTGGCCAAAATTTGACAGGCTGATCGGAAACAAAAAACGCGCCTGGGGCAATTTCGTCATTTTTCGCGACTGTGTCGGAATTGGCTAAAATTTGACCGGTTTATCGGAAACAAAGACCGCGCGAGGGGCAATTTCGTCATTTTTCTCGACTGTGTCGGAATTAGCTAAAATTTGAAAACTTGACCGGAAACAAAAACCGCGTCGGGGGCACTTACGTCATTTTTCGCGACTGCGGCGGAATTGGATCTATTTGACAGGTTGATCGGGAACAAAAACCGCTCCGGGGGCAATTTAGTCATTTTTCTCGACTGTGTCGGAATTGTCTAAAATTTGACAAGTTGATCGGAAACAAAAATCGCGTCGGGGGCAATTTCGTCATTTTTCGCGACTGTGTCGAAATTGGCTAAAATTCGGCTGGTTGATCGGGAACAAAAACCGCGCAGGGGGCAATTTCGTCATTTTTTGTGACTGTATCGGAATTGGCTACAATTTGACTCGTTGATCGGGAAAAAAACAGCGCCGGTGGCAATTTCGTCATTTTTCGGGACTGTGTCGGAATTGGTTAAAATTTGACAGGTTGATCGGGAACAAAAACCTCGCCGGGGGCAATTTCGTCATTTTTCGTGACTGTGTCGGAATTTGCTAAAATTTGACTGGTTGATTGGGAACAAAAACCGCGCCGGGGGCAATTTCGTCATTTTTCGCGACTGTGTCGGAATTGGCTACAATTTGACTCGTTGATCGGGAACAAAAACCGCGCCAGGGGCAATTTCGTTATTTTTCGCGACTGTGTTGGAATTGGCTACAATTTGACTGGTTGATCTGTAACAAAAACAGCGCCGGGGGCAATTTCGTCATTTTTCGCGACTGTGGCGGAATTTGCTGAAATTTGACTGGTTGATCGAAAACAAAAATCGCGCCGGGGGCAATTTCGTCATTTTTCGCGACTGTGTCGGAATTGGCCTAAATTTTACAGGTTGATCGGGAACAAAAATCGCGCCGGGGGCAATTTCGTCATTTTTCGCGATTGTGTCGGAATTGCCTAAATTTGACAGGTTCATCGTGAACAAAAACCGCGCCGGGGGTAATTTCGTCATTTTTCGCGACTGTGTCGGAATTGGCTAAAATATTGACAGGTTGATTGGGAACAAAAATCGCGCCGGGGTCAATTTCGTCATTTTTCGCGACTGTGTCGGAATTGGCTAAAATTTGACTGGTTGATCGGGAACAAAAATCGCGCCAGGGGCAATTTTGTCATTTCTCGCGGCTGTGTCGGAATTGGCTACAATTTCACTTGTTGATCGGGAACAAAGACAGCGCAGGGGGCAATTTCGTCATTTTTCGTGACTGTGTCGGAATTGGTTAAAATTTGACAGGTTGATCATTAACAAAAACCGCGTCGGGGGCAATTTCGTCATTTTTCGCGACTGTGTCGAAATTTTCCAAAATTTGGCAGGTTGATCGGAAACAAAAACCGCGCCGGGGGCAATTTCGTCATTTTTCGAGACTGTGTCGGAATTGGCTAAAAGTCGACTGGTTGATCGGGAACAAAAATCGCGCAGGGGGCAATTTGGTCATTTTTTGCGACTGTGTCGGAATTTGCTACAATTTGACTCGTTGATCGGGAACAAAAACAGCGCCGAGGGCAATTTCGTCATTTTTCGCGATTGTGTCGGAATTGGTTAAAATTTGACAGGTTGATCGAGAACAAAAACCGCGCCGCGGGCAATTTCGTCATTTTTCGTGACTATGTCGGAATTGGCTAAAATTTAACTGGTTGATCGGGAACAAAAACCGCGCCGGGGGCAATTTCGTCATTTTTCGCGACTGTGTCGGAATTGGCTATAATTTGACTGGTTGATCGGGAACAAAAATAGCGCCTGGGGCAATTTCGTCATTTTTCGCTAATGTGTCGGAATTGGCCAAAATTTGACAGGTTGATCGGAAACAAAAATCGCGCCGGGG
>NW_019234671.1:0-2330 GCF_002742605.1 Olea europaea var. sylvestris
TGTAATTTAAATTCTTAGGATGGGCCATTAGTGATTATTATTCATTTAATTATTGATTTTACCGGATTTATGGATGGATGAATGTTTAATTATTATCGCATGTCATGTAGATTAAATGAAACACCACCTGGTACACTAAAATCATATGCATTTAAATTTAAATATTTTTTTATCTCTCTAAATTAATTAGAGTGGTTGAAAAATATTTTATAATTAACGCCATTATATTTGTTTATATTTGAGGGACTAATTAAGTGAAAATCCAACGGTGCAAAATAATAAGTGGGAGAGGGTTTATAGGCATGTATAATCCTACAACCTCCTCCGTCATCCAATTTGTTATTAAAATATGTATGTTTAGTATCGAATTATATCAGTCTCCCTATAAGAAAACTACGTTATTTTAGATTAACTAAAATTGGATTTAGAAATAGAATTTCTTTAAAAATGAAATAATAGGATGATCATCCTATAGACGGCATCTTAAATATTTCGGATATTTTAAAATTATTGGAGGAGGTTATTACACTTATATATGAATATTTTTGGGGGACTTCCTATAGAAAATTTCAACAAAATTATTCATAGGGCAAATAATAATCAATCCTCATTTTCTTGTGACATGAGATGTCTAGCTCAATAAAATGAGTGGGGGGGTTCCAACCTTGACAACAACTATATTGACCTCCTATAGAGGGCGTGTTAAAAGTTGTATGGGTTTAAGGTTTTTTTATTACAAATATAGTTTTAGATCTATATTTGCATATTCATATACATGCATCATACAAATATTATTGCTCATTTTATTAATACGCGAATCATAAATTATACAGAAAATGTTGCTTAATCCATTATTAGTAATACTTAACAAAAATCAACTTGCGGGAGAAAACTACGTTGACTGGAAAAGGAATCTTAATATTGTTCTTACCGCTGAAAAATACAAATTTGTGCTGGATGAAGTTTGTCCCGAAGTCCCTAAAGATGACTCCACAGAATCTCAAAAGGTTGCATATGAAAAGTGGCATCATTCTGATGAGATGGCCAGTTGTTACATTTTGGCATCCATGTCAAATGTATTACAACAGAAACATCAGAATATGCAAACTGCTTTTGACATAATAGAAAGCCTTCAAGAGATGTTTGGACATCAAAGCCGACAAGCTAGGCAAGCCTCCATTAGGGCAATCATGAACACACGCATGAAATCGAGTGCATCTGTAAGAGACCATATATTAACCATGATTGGTCACTTCAATGCTGCAGAGGTTTTAGGAGTTGATATTGATTTCAAGATGCAGATTGACATGGTCCTTGAGACTCTTCCTGAGATGTTCTCACAATTTATAGTCGATTATAATCTACACAAGATGGACATGTCTCTAACGGAATTAATGAAAGAGCTACAAAATACTGAATCTGTTCTAAAAGCTAGGAGTAGAAGTGCTTTGACTGTTACAGCCGAACCCTCTCATCCTAAGCCTTCTGGTGGCAAAGGATGAAAGAAGATGAAGAGGCCAAACAAAAAGATAGATAGCAAGTCAAAGGGGAAGAAAACTACTGTCGATGGAAAATCAAAGGGAAAGTGTTTTATTTGTGGACAAAAGGGTCATTGGAAGAGGAACTGCCCAGATTACCTAGCTAAGGGGAAGCAAGGTAAAGGTAATAAAGCCCTATTCGTTGAGTCATGCTTAGTGGTTGATTCTACTAATGCTTGGATTGCAGATTCTGGAGCCACTAATCATGTTTACAATTCTTTGCAGAGGTTCTAGGAAACTAAGTATCTCAGTGAAGGGGAGTACACTCTTAAAGTTGGCACATGAGCAGTGGTATCTGCCAAAGCTGTTGGCACCTTTACATTTATGTTTTGAGAATCGTAGGCATTTGATATTAGATGACTGTTATTATGTTCCCAAACTTACATCAAACTTGGTTTTCGTTGCACTTTTATATCATATTGGTTATTCGGTACTTTTTACCCGTTCTACGGTAGTTATTAAGTTGAATAATTTTGTTATATGTTCAGGTCATATGGTTAATAGTCTTTATGTCTCAAGTCCTTTGATTGGCTCTATACATAACACTACTACTGCTAAGAAAAGAAAGAGGTCATCTAGGACTAATGAAACTCTCTTATGGCATCTTAGATTGGGTCATATCAATGTAAATAGGATTCAAAGATTGGTAAAGGATGATCCTTTAAATGAGTTAGAGGTGAAATCTATACCAACTTGTGAATCTTGTATGGAAGGAAAGATGACCAAGAGGCCCTTTAAGGCTAAGGGACTAAGGGCTAAAGAGGTTTTGGAATTAGTACATTCCGATGTTTG
>NW_019234672.1:0-2330 GCF_002742605.1 Olea europaea var. sylvestris
TCGCGCCGGGGGCAATTTCGTCATTTTTCGCGACGGTATCGGAATGGGCTCAAATTTGACTGATAGATCGGAAACAAAAATCGCGCCGGGGGCAATTTCGTCACTTTTCACGACGGCGTCGGAATTGGCTACAATTTGACTGATTCATGGGAAACAAAAATCGAGCCGGGGGCAATTTCGTTATTTTTCGCGACGGCGTCGGAATGGGCTAAAATTTGACAGATTGATCGGAAACAAAGATCGAGCCGGGGGCAATTTCGTCATTTTTCGCGACTTTGTCGGAATCGGCTAAAATTTGACAGATTGATCGGAAACAAAGATCGAGCCGGGGGCAATTTCGTCATTTTTCGCGACGGTGTCGGAATGGGCAAAAATTTGACAGATTAATCTGAAACAAAAATCGCGCCGGGGGCAATTTCGTCATTTTTCGCGACGGTGTCGGAATGGGCAAAAATTTGACAGATTAATCTGAAACAAAAATCGCGCCGGTGGCAATTTCGTCATTTTTTGCGACGTTGTCGGAATCGGCTAAAATTTGACAGATTAATCTTAAACAAAAATCGCGCCGGGGGCAGTTTCGTCATTTTTCGCGACGGTGTCGGAATGGGCTCAAATTTGACTGATTGATCGGAAACAAAAATCGCGCCGGGGGCAATTTCGTCACTTTTCGCGACGGTGTTGGAATGGGCAAAAATTTGACGGATTGATCGGAAACAAAAATCGCACCGGGGGAAATTTCGTCATTTTTCGCGACGGCGTCGGAGTGGGCTAAAATTTGATAGGTTGATCGGATACAATAATCGCGCAGGGGGCAATTTCGTCATTTTTTGCGACGGTGTCGGAATGGGCTAAAATTTGACTGATTGATCGGAAACAAAAATCGCGCCGGGGGCAATTTCGACATTTTTCGTGACGGTGTTGGAATGGGCCAAAATTTGACAGGTTGATCGGAAACAAAAATCTCGCAATGGGCAATTTCGTCATTTTTCTAGACGGTGTCGGAATGGGCTAAAATTTGATAGGTTGATCGGAAACAATAATCGCCCAGGGAGTAATTTCGTCATTTTTTGCGACGGTGTCGGAATCGGCTAAAATTTGACTGATTGATCGGAAACGAAAATCGCGCCGGGGCCAATTTCATCATTTTTCTTGACGGTGTTGGAATGGGCTAAAATTTGACAGGTTGATCGGAAACAAAAATCACGCAGGGGCAATTTCGTCATTTTTCGCGACGGTGTCGGAATGGTCTAAAATTTGACTAATTGATTGGTAACAGAAATCACGCCGGGGGCAGTTTCGTCATTTTTCGCGACGGTGTGGGAATGTGCAAAAATTTGACAGATTGATCGGAAACAAAAATCGCACCGGGGGCAATTTCGTCATCTTTCGCAACGGTGTCGGAATGGACTCAAATTTGACTGATTGGTCGGAAACAAAAATCGCGCCGAGGGCAATTTCGTCAATTTTCGCGACGGTATCGGAATGGGCTCAAATTTGACTGATTGATCGGAAACAAAAATCTCGCCGGGGGCAATTTCGTCACTTTTCGCGACGGTGCCGGAATTGGCTAAAATTTGACTGATTGATGGGAAACAAAAATCGAGCCGGGGGCAATTTCGTCATTTTTCGCGACGGCGTCGGAATGAGCAAAAATTTGACAGATTGATCGGAAACAAAAATCGAGCCGGGGGCAATTTCGCCATTTTTCGTGACGGTGTCGGAATCGGCTAAAATTTGATAGATTAATCGGAAACAAAAATCGCGCCGGGGGCAACTTCTTCGTTTTTCGCGACGGTGTTGGTATGGACAAAAATTTGAAAGATTGATCTGAAACAAAAATCGCGCCGGGGGCAATTTCGTCATTTTTGGCGACGGTGTCGGAATCGGCTAAAATTTGATTGATTGCTCAGAAACAAAAATCGCGCCGGGGGTAATTTCTTCATTTTTCGCGACGGTGTCGGAATGGGCTCAAATTTGACTGATTGATCGGAAACAAAAATCGCGCCGGGGGAAATTTCGTCATTTTTCGCGACGGTGTTGGAATGGGGAAAAATTTGACGGATTGATCGGAAACAAAAATCACGTCGTGGGCAATTTCGTCATTTTTCGCGACGGTGCCGAAATCGGCTTAAATTTAACAAATTAATCGGAATCAAAAATCGGGCAGGGGGCAATTTCGTCATTTTTCGCAACGGTGTCTTAATGGGCTCAAATTTGACTGATTGATCGGAAACAAAAATTGCGCCGGGGGCAATTTCGTCATTTTTCGCGATGGTGTTGCAATGGGAAAAAATTTGGCAGATTGATCAGAAACAAAAATCGCGCCGGGG
>NW_019234673.1:0-2330 GCF_002742605.1 Olea europaea var. sylvestris
GCATATTTGGAACGCTTGGATTGTCGGCGTACGAAGAATTGAGCATAACTTTTGCACACGGTGTCCGTTTTGGGCCCATAACTGCTTTTTGGAAATGTAACGACCGTTTTGGATTGAACTCACCACTTCGTCCTGACGTACGAGGGATATCGGCCATTTTTCGAAAGAATGAGCACTTGCATATTTGGAACGCTTGGATTGTCGGCGTACGAAGAATTGAGCGTAACTTTTGCACACGTTGTCCGTTTTGGGCCCATAAGAACTTTTTGGAAACGTAGCGACCGTTTTGGATTGAACTCAACACTTCGTCGTAACGTAGGAGAGATTTTGGCCATTCTTCAAAAGAATGAGCGCTTGCATATTTAGAATGCTTGGAGGGTCGGCGGACGAAGAATTGAGCATAGCTTTTGCACACGATGTCCGTTTTGGGCCCATAAGAACTTTTTGGAAATGTAACGAACGTTTTTGATTGAACTCAACACTTCATCGTGACGTATGAGGGATTTCGGCCATTTTTTGAAAGAATGAGCACTCGCATATTTGGAACGCTTGGATTGTCGGCGTACGAAGAATTGAGAGTAACTTTTGCACACGATGTCCGCTTTGGGCCCATAAGTACTTTTTCAAAACGTAGCGACTGTTTTGGATTGACCTCACCACTTCGTCATGACGTACGAGGGATTTCGGCCATTTTTCAAAAGAATGAGCACTTGCATATTTGGAACGCTTAGATTGTCGGCGTACGAAGAAATTGAGTGTAACTTTTGCACACGGTGTCCGTTTTCGGCCCATAAGTACTTTTTGGAAATGTAGCGACCGTTTTGGATTGAACTCACAACTTCGTCGCGACTTACGAGGGATTTTGCCCATTCTTTGAAAGAATGAGCGCTTGTATATTTTGAACGCTTGGAGAGTCGGCAGACGAAGAATTGAGCGTAACTTTTGCACACGGGGTCCGTTTTGCGCCCATAAGTACTTTTTGGAAATGTAGCGACCGTTTTGGATTGAACTCATCACTTTGTCGTGACGTATGAGGGATTTCGGCCATTTTACGAAAGAATGAGCCCTTGCATAATTGGAACGCTTGGATTTTTGACGTACGAAGAATTGAGCGTAACTTTTGCACACAGTGTCCGTTTTGGACCTATAAGTACTTTTTGGAAATGTAGCGACCGTTTTGGATTGAACTCACAACTTCGTTGTGACTTACGAGGGATTTTGGCCATTCTTTGAAAGAATGAGCGCTTTTATATTTTGAACGCTTGGAGAGTCGGCGGCCGAAGAGTTGAGCGTAACTTTTGCACACGGTGTCCGTTTTGCGCCCATAAGAACTTTTTTGAAATGTAGAGACCGTTTTGGATTGAACTCACCACTTCGTCGTAACGTACGAGGGATTTTGGCCATTCTTCGAAAGAATGAGCGCTTGTATATTTCGAACGCGTGGAGAGTCGGCCGACGAAGGATTGAGCATAAATTTTGCACACGGTGTCGGCTTTGGGACCATAAGTACTTTTTGGAAATGTAGCGACCGTTTTGGATTGAACTCATCACTTCATCGTGACGTATGAGGGATTTTGGCCATTCTTCGAAAGAATGAGCGCTTGTATATTTCGAACGCGTGGAGAGTCGGCCGACGAAGGATTGAGCATAAATTTTGCACACGGTGTCCGCCTTGGGCCCATGAGAACTTTTTGGAAAGGTAGCGACCGTTTTGGATTGAACTCACCACTTCGTTGTGACGTATGAGGGATTTTGGCCATTTTTCGAAAGAACGAGCACTTGCATATTTGGAACGCTTGGATTGTCGGCGTACGAAGAATTGAGTGTAACTTTTTCACACGGTGTCCGTTTTGCACCCATAAGAACTTTTTGGAAATGTAGCGACCGTTTTGGATTGAACTCACCACTTCGACGTGACGTATGAGGGATTTTGGCCATTTTTCGAAAGAATGAGCACTTGCATATTTGGAACGCTTGGATTTTTGGCGTACAAAGAATTGAGCGTAACTTTTGCACACGGTGTCCGTTTTGGGCCCATAAGTACTTTTTGGAAATGTAGCGACCGTTTTGGATTGAACTCACAACTTCGTCGTGACTAATGAGGGATTTTGGCCATTCTTCAAAAGAATGAGCGCTTGTATATTTTGAACGCTTGGAAAGTCGGCGGACGAAAAATTGAGCGTAACTTTTGTACACGGTGTCCGTTTTGCTCCCATAAGAACTCTTTGGAAATGTAGCGACCGTTTCGGATTGAACTCACCACTTCGTCGTGACGTATGAGGGATTTCGGCCATTTTTTTAAAGAATGAGCACTTACATATTTGGAACGC
>NW_019234674.1:0-2329 GCF_002742605.1 Olea europaea var. sylvestris
AAACTGAGTGGAGATTTAAGCAACAGTGAGAGATAAATACGTACAGTCGATAATGACAGGGGACAGACAGTGACAAGAGACAAACATACACCCACTACACACAATCAGTGCGTGAGATAGACTTTTATCATAAGCCTGAATCTGAAGCTTCCTTTGCCGACCAGAGGGTGGCAGCAGATAGAATTGACATTGACAAATGAATCACAACACTCCAATATCGATATATAGTGTAATATATTCACTCTTTTTCGTTGTGTTACTATAATATTCTTTTTAATATTTACGGAATTTTGATTTTTAAGGAAGGCTGTTTCGATGGCTCTGTTTTGCAAGATTCCAACTGCTGAACCCAAACATTTTGACGTACTCTCTATAAAATTTAAAGGGAAAATTATAATCGGATTCCCTAACCTTTAAAATGGAGGTTTTAAATCTCAAACTTATTTAAATCTATGAATCTAGTCGGTCACATGGTAAAACTTGTCAATGTAGATGATGAAATTGAACACGACTTGAAGCTGGAGAATAAAAATGTTAAATCACTTAACATTCCTATATAACTAACTAAAAGTCGCACGTGCTTTTTTATATTCATATTGATAATTGCAGTCACACGCGTACTCAAATTCACATAACTTTTGAAAGCTGTGACTTATAACTACACTACACAAAAGATTGGAGGGCCAAACAATTTTATTATTAATTATTATAAAACCAATTAGTACAAAATATCTTTATTTTTCAATGTTATTGTAAAAAACATCATTACCTTTCATTTGTTTGGCATTTTTACCCTTAACTTCATCTTTTATTGCAGAAATCATCATTTTCATCAAATATCTCGTGCAAAATGACAAATATATCCCCTATTTATTTAAAACAATAAAAAAGAAAAAAAAAAGTTAAAGAATAAATTGAAATCATACTCTCAAACTTTTTTTAAAAATGCAAATGAGTCAAAAAAAAATTATTAAAAGAGTAATTAGCACAAAACGTCCCTACCTTTCTATATTATTGTGCAAAAAATGTCCCTAACTTTTATTTTTTGACAGTTTCACCATTATTTTTATATTTTATTGTAAAAATCATAATTTTTATTCATTTTCTCAATTAAAAGCTATAAAATGACAAATATACCCTCCTCTTTAAATAAACAAAAATAAAGAACAAATTGCAACTATACTCCCATATTTTTTTTAAAAAAATATTTTTTTAATAAATTATTTATTCTTAATTTATTTGTACTTTTTTTTGAAAATTTTGGAAATATATTTACAATTTATTCTTTATTTTTCTTATTTTTGTTTATTTAAAGACGAATGTATATTTGTCATTTTACGATTTTTTAATTGAGAAAATGAATGAAAATAACGATTTTCGTAATGAAATATGAAATAAGGGTAAAAATGTCAAAAATGAATGGTAGGAATGTTTTGTACTAACTACCCTTTTAACAATTTATTTGGAGTCATTTGCACTTTTTAAAAAAGTTTGGGAGTATGATTGCAATTTATTCTTTAACTTTTCTTTTTTATTGTTTTATTTAAATAAGGGGTATATTTGTCATTTTATATGACAAATTTGATGAAAATGATGATTTTCTCAATAAAATGTGAAGATAATGGTAAAAGTGTCAAAAAAAGAAAGGTGAGGACGTTTTGCACAATAACATTAAAAGATAAGGACGTTTTGTGCTAATTACCTTATTATAAAGTAATAACAATTTAAATAATAAGCTTAATACTTAGGAGCTTGGACATTGTCCGGCAAGACCCAATTCTAGAGCTAACCAAACTGAAGGTGAGTTTGATTCACTATGGTCGCACACGACTTTTATTGTTACCGCCTGTTAGGAAGCCCTAACAGAAAACGCGATTTAAAAAAAAATTGCAATTTGTGAGGTTTTCTCTCTTGTTTTAATCGCAAGAAAAGTTTTTTTCTCACTGTCCCGAGAGTACTGGTGGAGTAAAGCAACATTTTGGGTCAAGAACAAATTAATGCACCCTTAGCATGAGATGTAGGATAAGCCAAAAGCAATCGGCTAATAGTTTTTTATTATGATAATCTAATCTTTTAGTCGCAGTAATTAATATAAAAACATGTATAATATATTTAATACGTTCAGTGAAAACAATATTAGACATGATAACTGATAACAGATAAGCGTCTCTGATTCATATAACATTTTCCTACCCATTACTAGAGAACATCATGACAATGGACATAATTTTATTTATTTATTTTTAATATCCTCCCATAATTTTCAATTCAATTTATCAAATGTTCCGTTTATCTACTATAACTACTCATTAAGAATTGCCCTTAAACA
>NW_019234675.1:0-2329 GCF_002742605.1 Olea europaea var. sylvestris
CCCGAGTCCAATTTCTAGGGCCGTTTCCAATCAACCTGCCCAATATCGGCCCATTCCGACACCGTCGCGACAAATAACGAAATTGCCCCGGGTGCGGTTTGGAAACTAATTTTTCGGAGGCCTAAACAAGGGAATTTGGCTAAAATCCTGTGATCCCAGGTCTGTGCCCCGAGTCCAATTTCTGGGGCCATTTTCCAATCAACCTGCCAGATCTCGGCCCATTTTGACACTGTTGCGACAAATGACGAAATTGCCCCTTGTGCGATTTTTCGTTGTTAATTTTCTGTCCAACGCTTCTTCAACCTGACATAATTAATACGGAAATTAATTATTCGGAAGCCTAAACGAAGGAATTTGGCTAAAATCCTGTGATCCCAGGTCTGTGCCCCGAGTCCAATTTCTGGGGTCGTTTCCAATCAACCTCTCAAATTTCGGCCCATTCTAACACCGTCGCGACAAATGACAAAATTGTCCCTGGTGCAGTTTTGCGTTGTTAATTTTCTGTCCAACACATCTTTATCCTTACATAATTAACATGGAAATTAATTATTCGGAGGCCTAAACGAAGGAATTTGGCTAAAATCCCGTGATCCCGGGTTTGTGCCCCGAGTTCAATTTCTGGGGCTGTTTCCAATCAACCTGCCAAATTTCGACCATTCTGACACCGTCGAGACAAATGACGAAATTTTCCCTCGTGCGGCTTGTCTTTGTCAATTTTCTGTCTACCGCTTCTTCAACCTGACATAATTAATACGAAAATTAATTATTCGGAGGCCGAAATGAAGGAATTTGGCTAAAATCCCATGATCCTAGGTCTATCCCCCAAGTCCAATTACTGGGGCCATTTCCAATCAACCTGCCAAATTTCGGCCCATTTCGACACCGTCGCGACAAATGATGAAATTGCCCCGTTGCGGTTTTACTTTGTTAATTTTCTGTCCAACACATCTTCAACCAGACATAATTAATACAGAAATTAATTATTCGGAGGCCTAAACGAAGAAATTTGGCTAAAATCCCGTGACCTTGGGTCTATGCTTGAGTCCAAATTTTGGGGCCGTTTAAAACCAACCTACCAAATTTCGGTCATTCCGACACCGTCGTGACAAATGACAAAATTGCCTCTGGTGCAGTTTTACATTGTTCATTTTCTGTCCAACACATCTTCAACCTGACATAATTAATACAAAAATTAATTATTCAGAGGCCTAAACGAAGGAATTTGGTTAAAATCCCGTGATCCCGGGTATGTGCCCCGAGTCCAATTTCTAGGGCCATTTCCAATCAACCTGTCAAATTTTGGCCCATTTCGACATCGTAGCGACAAATGACGAAATTACCCCTAATGCGGTTTTTTGTTGTTAATTTTCTGTCCAATACTTCTTCAACTTGGCATAATTAATATGGAAATTAATTTTTCGAAGGCCTAAACGAAGGAATTTGGCCAAAATCCCGCGGTCCCGGGTCTGTGCCCCGACTCCAATTTCTAGGGCCTTTTCCAATAAACCTGCCAAATTTCGGCCCATTCCGACACCGTCGTTACAAATGACAATTGCCCCTGGTGGGGTTTTGCGTTGTTAATTTTCTGTCCAACACATCTTTAGCCTGACATAATTAATACGAAAATTAATTATTCGAAGGCCTAAACGAAGGAATTTGGCTAAAATCCCATGATAGCTGATCTAGGCCCCGAGTCCAATTTCTGGGGCCATTTCCAATCAACCTACCAAATTACGGCCCATTCCGACACCGTCGCGACAAATGACGAATTCACCCCTGGTGAGGTTTTTCTTTGTTATTTTTCTGTCCAACACATCTTCAACCTGACATAATTAATACAGAAATTAATTATTCAGAGGCCTAAATGAAGGAATTTGGCTAAAATCCTGTGATCCCAAGTCTATGCCCCAAGTCCAATTTCTCGGGCCGTTTATCAACCTGCCAAATTTTGGCCCATTACGACACCGTCTTGACAAATGACGAAATTTCCCCTGGTGCGATTTTTCTTTGTTAATTTCCTGTCCAACACTTCTTCAACCCGACATAATTTATACAGAAATTAATTATTCGGAGGCCTAAACGAATGAATTTGGCTAAAATCCCGTGATCCCTGGTCTATGCCCCAAGACCAATTTCTGGGGCTGTTTCCAATCAACCTGCGAAATTTTGGACCATTCTAACACCGTCACGACATATGATGAAATTGCCCCTAGTGCGGTTTTTCGTTGTTAATTTTCTGTCCAACCCATCTTCAGCCTGACATAATTAATACGAAAATTAATTATTCGGAGGCCTAAATGAAGGAATTTGGCTAAAATCCCATGATCCC
>NW_019234676.1:0-2329 GCF_002742605.1 Olea europaea var. sylvestris
ATGCAAGTGCTCATTTTTTCGATAAATGGCCGAAATCCCTCATATGTCACGACGAAGTGGTGAGTTCAATCCAAAACGGTCGCACCATTTCCAAAAAGTTCTTATGGACCCAAAACGAACACCGTGTGCAAAAGTTACGCTCAATTATTCGTGCGCCGACAATCCAAGCGTTCCAAATATGCAAGTGCTCATTCTTTCAAAAAATGGCCGAAGTCCCTCGTACGTAACGATGAAGTGGTGAGTTCAATCTAAGACAGTTGCAACATTTCCAAAAAGTTCTTATTGGCCCAAAACGGACACCGTTTGCAAAAGTTACGGTCAATTCTTCGTACGTCGACAATCCAAGCGTTCCAAATATGCAAGTGCTCATTCTTTCAAAAATGGCCGAAATTCCTCATACATCACGACCAAGTAGTGAGTTCAATCCAAAACGGTCACTACATTTTCGAAAAGTACTTATGGACCCAAAACGGACACCGTGTGCAAAAGTTACGCTCAATTCTTCGTACGTCGACAATCCAAGCGTTCCAAATATGCAAGTGCTCATTCTTTCGAAAAATGGCCGAAATCCCTCATACGTCACGATGAAGTGGTGAGTTCGATCCAAAACATTCGCTACATTTCCAAAAAGTCCTTTTGGACCAAAACAAACATCATGTGCAAATATTACGCTCAATTCTTCGTACGCCGACAATCCAAGCGTTCGAAACATGCAAGTGCTTATTCTTTCAAAAAATGGCCGAAATCCCTCGTACGTCACGACGAAGTGGTGAGTTCAATCCAAGACGGTCGCTACATTTTCAAAAAGTTCTTATGGGACCAAAACGGACACCGTGTGGATAAGTTACGCTCAATTCTTCGTCCGCCGACTCTCCAAGCGTTCTAAATATGCAAGTGCTCATTCCTTCGAAAAATGGCCAAAATCACTCGTACGTCACGATGAAGTAGTGAGTTCAATCCAAAATGGTCGCTACGTTTCCAAAAAGTACTTATGGGCCCAAAATGGACACCATGTGCAAAAGTTACGTTCAATTCTTTGTAGGCCGACAATCTAAGCGTTCCAAATGTGCAAGTGCTCATTCTTTTGAAAAATGGCCGAAATCCCTCCTACGTCACGACGAAGTAGTGAGTTCAATCCAAAACGATCGCTACATTTCCAAAAAGTACTTATAGACCCAAAACGGACACCGTGTGCAAAAGTTACGCTCAATTCTTCGTACACCGACAATCCAAGCGTTCCAAATACGCAAGTGCTCATTCTTTCGAAAAATGGCCGAAATCCTTCATACGTCACGACGAAGTAGTGAGTTCAATCCAAAACGGTCGCTACATTTCCAAAAAGTACTTATCGACCCGAAACGGACACCGTGTGCAAAAGTTACGCTCAATTCTTCGTAAGTTGACAATCCAAGCGTTCCAAATATGCAAGTGCTCATTCTTTCGAAAAATGGCCGAAATCCCTCGTACGTCACGACGTAGTTGTGAGTTCAATCCAAAAGGGTCGCCACATTTCCAAAAAGTACTTATCGACCCGAAACGGACACCGTGGACAAAAGTTACGCTCAATTCTTTGTCCGACGACTCTCCAAGCATTCTAAATATGCAGGTGCTTATTCTTTCGAAAAATGGCCGAAATCCTTCATACGTCACGACGAAGTAGTGAGTTCAATCCAAAAGGGTCGCCACATTTCCAAAAAGTACTTATCGACCCGAAACGGACACCGTGGACAAAAGTTACGCTCAATTCTTTGTCCGACGACTCTCCAAGCATTCTAAATATGCAGGTGCTTATTCTTTCGAAAAATGGCCGAAATCCCTCGTACGTCACGATGAAGTGGCGAGTTCAATCCAAGACGGTTGCTACATTTCCAAAAAGTACTTATGGGCCCAAAGACACCGCGTGCAAAAGT
Organism: Olea europaea var. sylvestris; assembly: GCF_002742605.1. Taxonomy (NCBI): domain Eukaryota; kingdom Viridiplantae; phylum Streptophyta; class Magnoliopsida; order Lamiales; family Oleaceae; genus Olea; species Olea europaea. Next base: position 1,911 of record NW_019234676.1, read on the forward strand.
TACGTTCAATTCTTTGTCCGACGACTCTCCAAGCATTCTAAATATGCAGGTGCTTATTCTTTCGAAAAATGGCCGAAATCCCTCATACATCACGACGAAGTAGTGAGTTCAATCCAAAACGGTCGCTACATTTCCAAAAAGTACTTATAGACCCAAAACGGACACCGTGTGCAAAAGTTACGCTCAATTCTTCGTACGCCGACAATCCAATCGTTCCAAATATGCAAGTGCTCATTCTTTCGAAAAATGGCCAAAATCCCTCGTACGTCACGATGAAGTGGCGAGTTCAATCCAAGACGGTTGCTACATTTCCAAAAGTACTTATGGGCCCAAAATGGACACCGCGTGCAAAAGTTACGTTCAATTCTTCGTCCGACGACTCTCCAAGCATTCTAAATATGCAAGTGCTCATTCTTTAG
>NW_019234677.1:0-2329 GCF_002742605.1 Olea europaea var. sylvestris
CTATATTTCATCAACTTATTATGCAATATTATAAAGGAGTATTTTGGGTATCAAAATTAGTCAAAGGCTATTTTGGAAAAATGACCTTTTTATTTGGGTCATTTCCATGTATTTCCCCTAAGAAACGAGAAAAGAATTTTAGATCTTTAAGGAACAAAAAGGAAAAGGAAAAGGAAAAATACTTGCGTCAGTCTCGATTTGGGAATGAACTGATTGAGATAATTAATTAGGATTTAATGATGATAAAGTAAGGTCAGTAATTAATTGAATTATTATAAGGAGTAAAGTGATTTTATGATTTTTAGTTATACTAGTATATTACAATATAAATGGAAAATAGAAAAACGATTAGTAAATTTTGAATATCTAATTTTAAATGGGTAACTGGCGTAATTTCCTCATCTAGAAATGTAAAAAGTGGGCTTTGGATCCTACAAAGCAATCATCATCAATGGTGAAGATTTACTTCTTACACGATGCCATCTATCCAAAGCATCAGCAGGCCGAATCCTTAAACGAAACACACGAAGACTTATGACCCAGAATTTTGTTTATATCATTTCGACTGTAGAGTTTATGATCAAATCCCTTTGGGACATTTATTTTTTATTTTTGTTGTGGATCTCCATCTTGAACAATAATCAAATGGTAGGGCTCGCTCCACATTTCAGGGACATGAAAATCCAAGTTTCTTATGGTCGAAATCATTATATCTATCCCACCTGCTTACTTCATAAGTTGGACTACATAGAGATGCTGCAAAGGAAGATAAAAAAATTTAAAAGTTTTATTTATTGTAAGGAACAATTTATTTTTGTTTAATACTGCACAGATATGATATTATAATTTTATGACCTTTCGTTTTCTTATACACTTCCAATTTGACATTAATTTTTACCCTTTTTACGTGAACAATTTAATTTTTAAACTTCTTCTTAGGATCCAGGCATTAACGTAGAACGAGGCTAATGCAAATATTGAAGAGCAAAATGAAATTAAGTGATTTGATTAAAACTTAAAGGCAAAATGAAATTCAGTAATTTGATTAAAACTTAAAGTTAAATGACCCAAATGGGAAGCTCCATTAATGGACCTTAAAGAGCAACCCTTTTGAATTTTTTTGTTTTTTTAGTTTTTTGGGACGAAGACGAAGTGGGGTGGGGAGGAAAATAAAATAAAAGATTTGGGATTGTTAGTGGCACATATAAAAAATTTGAATTTAATTTATAAAAATATAGAAAGGTTGTGTACTGAAATTGTAATTATTTATGTTTAATTTTGGCATTTTTTACTGACAAATCCTACCGATCTTGATGGCGAATTTTTCACACAAAGGTTTCAAGCAATAGGATTTCCTATGATTTCCAAAGGTAAGTGAAAACGTTTCTAGGAGGTTTATGCTATTAATCCTTATTTCATTTATAACTCTGAAATATATGGTATCTGAAATTTTGCAGAAGATAAATACATAAACTTGTTAATGGTTTCTATGGAGAAGGTCCCGAGTAAATTTAATGAATGCTTACCCATATTTAATATTTATTACTACTTGTTCACTGAATAATAAAATATTACCCGTTGCTTACCCATTTATCCCATTGCTTACCTGTCCATCATCCATCTGATCTCCGTCACATTCAACTAATGAAATGTGCTATGTGGCAAATGGAAATCCAACGTGGCACCTAACAGGAGTAAAATCAAGCCAAATGGGACAAAAGTGCAAAAATGTTCAGCCTATTGAAAACACGATTTTTCAATCAACCCTCTCCATCTTTCCATACCCACAAATTTCCCTTCACCTCTCCACCATTTTACCATCCCGCCGCCCTCTCTCATCGCCTCGACCGCCTTGGAGTCCAGGCCGTAGGCGTTGCACAACCTTACGACGATGAAGCCCAGCTCCTTAACCCCTTCGCCAGTCAATGAAGCTCAAAATCGCCATTATTGGATACGGTAGCTTCGGCCAGTTCCTTGCAATCCCTCGGCGCAGCCTTCTTCTTTAACCCCAACGACCTCTGTGAACAACACCTAGATCTTCTTCTCTGCACCTCCATTATTTCCATTGAATCAGTGCTCGAATCCCTTCCTATTCAACACGTTAGGCGTAACACACAATATTTTCTTGCAATATCTTCCTTCCCACTTTGATATTCTTCGTAGTCATCCCATGTTTGGTCCCGATATTGGGAAAAATGGCGGCAGAATTAAGCATTTGTGTTTAACAAAGTTAGGTTGGGAATGAGGATGATGAATGCGCTACAGGATCGCAGTTTATTACGCACACAATGGGGAGGATTTTGGAGAAGTTGTGATTGCAGAGTATCCC
>NW_019234678.1:0-2329 GCF_002742605.1 Olea europaea var. sylvestris
TTCGGCGCGGTTTTTGTTTCCGATCAACCTGTCGAATTTTAGCCCATTCCGACACTGTCGCGAAAAATGATGAAATTGCCCCCAGCGCGATTTTTGTTTATGATCAACCTATCAAATTTTAGCCCAGTCCGACCCCGTCGCGAAAAATGACGAAATTGCCCCCGCCGCGATTTTTTTTTCCGATCAACCTGTCAAATTTGAGCCCATTCCGACACCGTCGCCAAAAATGACGAAATTGCCCCTGGCGCGATTTTTGTTTCCGATCAACCTGTCAAATTTTGGCCCATTTCCGACACCGTCGCAAAAAGTGACTGAATTGCCCCTGGCGCGATTTTTGTTTCCGATCAACCTGTTAAATTTTAGCCCATTCCGGTACCGTCCCGAAAAATGACGAAATAGCCTCTGGCGCGATTTTTGTTTCCGATCAACCTGTCAAATTTTAGCCCAGTCCGACACCGTCGCGAAAAATGACGAAATTGCTCTAGGCGCGATTTTTGTTTCTGATCAACCAGTCAAATTTTAGCAATTTCGACACCGTCGCGAAAAATGACGAAATTAACTTCGGCGCGATTTTTGTTTACGATCAACCTGTCAAATTTTAGCCCAATCCGACACCGTCGCGAAAAATGACGAAATTGCACCCAGCACGATTTTTGTTTCCGATAAACGTGTCAAATTTTATCCCATTTCGACACCGTCGCGAAAAATGAAGAAATTGCCCCCGGTTCGATTTTTGTTTCCGATAAACCTGTCTAATTTTAGCCCAGTCCGACCTCGTCGCGAAAAATGTCGATATTGCCCCCGACGCGATTTTTGTTTCCGATCAACCTGTCAAATTTGAGCCCATTCCGACATCGTCGCGAAAAATAACAAAATTTCCCTCGGCGCGATTTTTGTTTCCGATCAACCTATCTAATTTTAGCCCGGTCCGACCTCGTCGTGAAAAACGACGAAATTGTCCTCGACGCGATTTTTGTTTCCGATCAACCTGTCAAATTTGAGCCCATTCCGACATCGTCGCGAAAAATAACAAAATTTCCCTCGGCGCGATTTTTGTTTCCGATCAACCTATCTAATTTTAGCCCGGTCCGACCTCGTCGTGAAAAACGACGAAATTGTCCTCGACGCGATTTTTGTTTCCGATCAACCTGTCAAATTTGAGCCCATTCCGACATCGTCGCGAAAAATAACAAAATTTCCCTCGGCGCGATTTTTGTTTCCGATCAACCTGTCAAATTTGAGCCCATTCCGACATCGTCGCGAAAAATAACAAAATTTCCCTCGGCGCGATTTTTGTTTCCGATCAACCTATCTAATTTTAGCCCGGTCCGACCTCGTCGTGAAAAACGACGAAATTGTCCTCGACGCGATTTTTGTTTCCGATCAACCTGTCAAATTTGAGCCCATTCCGACACCGTCTCCGAAATTGACGAAATTGCCCCTGGCGCGATTTTTGTTTCCGAACTACCTGTCAAATTTTAGTCCATTCCGACACCGTCGCGAAAAATGACTAAATTAACTTCGGCGCGGTTTTTGTTTCCGATCAACCTGTCAAATTTTAGCCCACTCCGACAGCGTCGCGAAAAATGACGAAATTGCCCCCGGCGCGATTTTTGTTTCCGATCAACCTATCAAATTTTAGCCCATTCCGACACCATCCTGAAAAATAACGATATTGCCCCTGGCGCGATTTTTGTTTCCGATCAACGTGTCAAATTTTAGCCCATTCCGACTCTGTCACGAAAAATGACGAAATTGTCCCTGGCGCGATTTTTGTTTCCGATCAACGTGTCAAATTTTAGCCCATTCCGACTCTGTCACGAAAAATGACGAAATTGTCCCTGGCGCGATTTTTGTTTCCGATCAACGTGTCAAATTTTAGCCCATTCCGACTCTGTCACGAAAAATGACGAAATTGTCCCTGGCGCGATTTTTGTTTCCGATCAACGTGTCAAATTTTAGCCCATTCCGACACCGTCGCGAAAAATGACGAAATTGTTCTAGGCGCGATTTTTGTTTCCGATCAACCTGTCAAATTTTAGCCCACTCCGACACCGTCGCGAAAAATGACGAAATTGCCCCCGGCGCGATTTTTGTTTCCGATCAACCCGTCAAATTTGATCTCATTCCGACATCGTCGCGAAAAATAACAAAATTACCCTCAGCGCAATTTTTGTTTCCGATCAACCTATCAAATTTTAGCCCAGTCCGACCTCATCACGAAAAATGACGAAATTATCCACGATGCGATTTTTGTTTCCGATCAACCTATTAAATTTGAGCCCATTCTGACACCGTCGCCAAAAATGACGAAATAGCGCCCGGCGCG
>NW_019234679.1:0-2329 GCF_002742605.1 Olea europaea var. sylvestris
AGCATTTCTCAAGCTCCACACAATTCGGCATAAATTCAAATGATGTTTCTGGACACAAAAGTTGAAGATTTAAACACTCTTCCCTTCACATGTTATTTTACCTTTTCTTTCTTTTCTATTTTCATTGTATAGTATAAATCGAAAAGATGCTTAATATGAATTTAATGTTTGCTGCTTCTTGAAGCATTGATCATTTCCCAAAAAACAGCACTAACATTGAGATAGGATAGAATAGTTTCAAGAAATGATGTTGTGAAACTAGGGTGACACATTATTACAAAGAAGAACATAATAATTTAGTACCTCATGGTTTCAACCCCACCAGAAAAGAAAATATGGCATGATGGGCAAGTGGACACAAACTTTACTGAAAATTGATTTTCCATTCATGTATATATACTTGGCTATATGTACAAGGTTACAGACTCGACCCCCCGGTGAGCTTTTGCTTATCGGGGTGCTTGAATTCAGTTTGTTTGTTCGTTCTACAATGCAGATATAGTCACTTTACAATTACGGACTGGACCAATAATGACCTATAAATCGCAAAATTCTCCATCAATCCTGTTCTGAACGGCTTTGACAGCAGCTACTCGGGCTGCAGTGGCAGCTCTGTTTGCTGCCATTACGGCCTTTTTCACTTGTTCATCCACCGGACGCAGATGAATTGCATTTTCTGCCATTTTTCTAGCAGCCTGCAACAATTCAAGATGGAAAAAGAGGGAGTCAGGTCATAAAGTTTCTATCCAGTATTGTCCAATACTGCATAACGATCATTCATTTCAAGTGTTACGGGGTTGATGACAAAAAGAGTAATCAAGATATGAACCAGAAGTCGATTTAGTCACCTGTACTGCTTGAAGAACTGTGTCAGTTAATGGCGGAAGGGGAGACTTAAGATTGCCATCATTCCATTCGCCACATTTCGACTCACCGCTTCGAAAGGTATACATGCCATAACCTTGTTTACGTCCTTCGTGCCACGATCCTTCATAGCAGTGACCATTTGCAAAGTGATAGACACCAAAACCATGGATTTTATCTCCGAAATACTCCCCAGCATATCGATCTCCATTTCTATTTAAAAAAAAAAAAAAAATCGAAATTTCATCATTATTCTAAGAGTTCCTTAATATTTTGCACATCAAAATCCGAAAGGCATTTAAATTCTTAAACAAAGAGAGACAAAAGATAAGAACCATGATTAACAATCCTTAAGCTAGCACAATAGCATATCCATTGCATGATCAAAAGAAATCGAATTAAAAAATTAGAAAGGTATTTTCAAATGTAAGAACTGGAATAGATACGTGCTATCGAGAAAAGCAGCTTTTACAATTAATGAAAGAATTAACTCCGAAAAATTGCATTGAAGTCTTGAACAAATATAAAAGAACAAAAAAATAAAAATAAAATTCAATCTTTTATGATTCACATAAATGCAAAGAGAACAGTTTAAGATTCTACAATCACAATATATTCAAGATTCAGGTATAATTTATAGAACCCTAAAAAAGAAAAAATAATAATAATAAAATAATAAAAAAATATAAGAAGAAAGAAGCAATTATTCCAACCTGAAATGGTAACAGCCAAAGCCATGCTTAACTCCACACTTGAACTCTCCAATGTAACAGCTCCCATCTGCGCAAGTCTGCGCTCCTGCGCCATGGCTCTGCCCATTACACCACTCTCCGGCATAAGTATCACCGGTGTAAAATTTGTAAACTCCATATCCATGCCTCAAACCTTGTCTATATTGACCCCGGTATCGACTCCCTTTAGCCCAGCTCTCTATTCCATATCCATCGTATCTTCCATCAATCCAGTCTCCTTCATATCTTCCATTGACAAAGTAATTGTAAACTCCACTCCCATTGCACCTACCTTTGTGAAATTCGCCTTCGTAGAAGTCGCCATTGCTGTAAAACTGCACCCCTTCTCTTATAATCTTCTTAGCATACTCTTCTTTACTCTCCTTTTTACCCAAATCAGGCTCGCCAATGAACCACTGGACCGATTTTGAATGTTGTTTTGATGTAAAACAAGAAAAGCCAACTCTTTTAGCATACTCATCAAACAATTGCTTGAAGATAACGAAGTTTTGGTGAATTAAGGCTATGTTTTTCGATGTGAAAAAAAGCAAAACTGCTATGAAAATCAGGACTAGAAGCAGGTTTTCTGAGGTGGGAATATCATCTCTGTTGAAAAAAGCGAAAATGGTGTACACAGAGAGTACAAGAATTGCAATAAACGGAGCCAAACCGAATCTGGAACCGGGTCGAACCAGTGGCAAACTTGGATTGCCATGTGGCTTCTGCTCTTCAAG
>NW_019234680.1:0-2329 GCF_002742605.1 Olea europaea var. sylvestris
AGAGAATTGGAAGATTGCAAATTGCCAATTGGTTAATTTAACAATCGTTTGATAAATTAATTAATTGGATTTGTTATTTATATATATTTTCGAATTAATTAATTGGATTAATTAATTCACGCACCGGGTTTAATTAATTGGATTAATTAATTGTTGGACCGGACCGGGCCGAGCCTATTTGGGTTTATATAAAAACATAACTAGGGTTTGAGGTCCAATAAGGTTTTCATTACTCTTGCTGGCATAAGAGAAAACCCTAGAGGCTGCAATCACATTCTCTGTGTGGATCACCGTTGGAGGCTAGACAATTGGACAGCTGTGCTGGCGAATCAAGGTTGACGGAACGAAAAGAAAAGCAAAAAGATTGCAGATCTGGAAAAGGTACAATCTTATCACAATTTCTATCTAAACACAAAGGCGATTCTTGGTGGGAATCGAAAATTATTTTAAATTTCGCTGTGCATGTATAAGTAGATTCCCAACAGCGACCGTTTTGGATTGAACACACAACTTCATCGTGACGTACGAGGGATTTTGGCGATTTTTTGAAAGAATGAGCACTTGCATATTTAGAACGCTTGAGAGTCGGCGGACAAAGAATTGAGCGTAACTTTTGCACACGGTGTCCGTTTTGGGCCCATAAGTACTTTTTGGAAATGTAGCGACCGTTTTGGATTGAGCTCACCGCTTCGTCGTGGCGTATGAGGGATTTCGACGATTTTCCAAAAGAATGAGCTCTCGCATATTTGGAACGCTTGGATTGTCGGCGTATGAAGAATTGAGCGTAACTTTTGCACACGAAGTCCGTTTTGGGCCCATAAGAACTTTTTGGAAATGTAGCGACCGTTTTGGATTGAACTCACCACTTCGTCGTGACGTACGAAGGATTTCGGCCATTTTTCGAAAGAATGGGCACTTGCATATTTGGAACGCTAGGATTGTCGGCGTACGAAGAATTGAGCGTAACTTTTGCACACAGCGTCCGTTTTGGGGCCATAAGAACTTTTTGGAAATGTAGCGACGGTTTTGGATTGAACTCACCACTTCGTCGTGACGTACGAGGGATTTCGGCCATTTTTTGAAAGAATGAGCACTTGCATATTTGGAACGCTTGGTTGTCGACGTACGAAGAATTGAGCGTAACTTTTGCACACGGTGTCTGTTTTGGGCCCATAAGAACTTTTTGGGAATGTAGCGACCGTTTCGGATTGAACTCACCACTTCATCGTGACGTACGAGGGATTTTGGCCATTTTTCGAAAGAATGAGCGCTTGTACATTTAGAACGCTTGGAGAGTCGGCGGAAGCAGAATTGAGCGTAACTTTTGCACACGGTGTCCATTTTGGGCCCATAAGTACTTTTTGAAAATGTAGCGACCGTTTTGGATTGAACTCACCACTTCGTCGTGGCGTATGAGGGATTTTGGCGATTTTTCAAAAGAAAGAGCTCTTGCATATTTGGAACGCTTGGATTGTCGGCGTACGAAAAATTGAGCGTAACTTTTGCACGCGGAGTCCGTTTTGGGCCCATAAGAACTTTTTGGAAATGTAGCGACCGTTTCGAATTGAACTCACCACTTCGTCGTGACGTACGAGGGATTTCGGCCATTTTTCGAAAGAATGAGGACTTGCACATTTAGAACGCTTGGATTGTCCGCGTACAAAGAATTGAGCGTAACTTTTGCACACGATATTCGTTTTGGGCCCATAAGAACTTTTTGGAAATGTAGCGACCGTTTCGAATTGAACTCACCACTTCGTCGTGACGTACGAGGGATTTCAGCCATTTTTTGAAAGAATGAGCACTTGCACATTTAGAACGCTTGGATTGTCCGCGTACAAAGAATTGAGCGTAACTTTTGCACACGATATTCGTTTTAGGCCCATAAGAACTTTTTAGAAATGTAGCGACCATTTTGGATTGAACTCACAACTTCATCGTGACGTACGAGGGATTTTGGCCATTTTTCAAAAGAATGAGCACTTGCACATTTAGAACGCTTGGAGAGTCGGCGGACAAAGAATTGAGCGTAACTTTTGCACACGATGTCCGTTTTGGGCCCATAAGTACTTTTTGAAAATGTAGCGACCGTTTTGGATTGAACGCACCACTTCGTCGTGACGTATGAGGGATTTCGGCCGTTTTTCTAAAGAATGAGCACTTGCATATTTGGAACGCTTGGATTATTAGTGTACGTAGAATTGACCGTAACTTTTGCACACGTGTCCGTTTTGGGCCCATAAGTGCTTTTTGGAAATGTAGCGACTGTAAGTATTATGCCCTAGGTCCAATCAACTTTGGACATAAATACTTTTATATATAATTAATG
>NW_019234681.1:0-2328 GCF_002742605.1 Olea europaea var. sylvestris
TTTTGTTCCCGACAAACCTTATAAATTTAACCCCATTCCGACACAGTCGAGAAAAATGACGAAATTGCCGTCGGCATGATTTTCATTTCCGATAAAACTGCCAAATTTCAGCCAATTGCGACACAGTCGAGAAAAATGACGAAATTGCCCTCGGCGCGGTTTTTGTTACCAATCAACCAGTCAAATTTTAGGCAATTTCGACATAGTCCCGAAAAATGACGAAATTACACCCGGTGCTATTTTCGTTCCCGATCAACCTGTCAAATTTGAGCCCATTCCGACACAGTCGAGAAAAATGACGAAATTGCCCCCGGTGCGGTTTTTGTTCCCGATAAACCTGTCAAATTTGAGCCCATTCCGACACAGTCGAGAAAAATGACGAAATTGCCCCCGGCGCTATTTTTGTTTCCGATCAACCTGTCAAATTTTATCCAGTTCCGACACAGTCGCAAAAAATGACGAAATTGAAGCGACGCGATTTATGTTTTCGATCAAACTGCCAAATTTCAGCCAATTCCGACACAGTCGAGAAAAATGACGAAATTGCCCCGGCGCGGTTTTCGTTTCCGATCAACCAATCAAATCTTAGCCAATTCCGACACAGTCGCGAAAAATGACGATATTACACCCGGCGCGGTATTTGTTCCCGATAAACCTGTCAAATTTCAGCCAATTCCGACATTGTCGAGAAAAATGACGAAATTGCCCCGGCGCGGTTTTCGTTTCCGATCAACCAATCAAATCTTAGCCAATTCCGACACAGTCGCGAAAAATGACGATATTACACCCGGCGCGGTATTTGTTCCCGATAAACCTGTCAAATTTCAGCCAATTCCGACATTGTCGAGAAAAATGACGAAATTGCCCCGGCGCGGTTTTCGTTTCCGATCAACCAATCAAATCTTAGCCAATTCCGACACAGTCGCGAAAAATGACGATATTACACCCGGCGCGGTATTTGTTCCCGATAAACCTGTCAAATTTCAGCCAATTCCGACATTGTCGAGAAAAATGACGAAATTGCCCCCGGTGCGGTTTTTGTTCCCGATAAACCTGTCAAATTTCAGCCAATTCCGACACAGTCGAGAAAAATGACGAAATTTCCCACGGCGCAGTTTTTGTTTCCGATCAACAAGTCAAATTTCAGCCAATTCTGACACAGTCGCGAAAAATGACGATATTACACCCGGCGCGGTATTTGTTCCCGATAAACCTGTCAAATTTCAGCCAATTCCGACACTGTCGAGAAAAATGACGAAATTGCCCCCGGCGCGATTTTTATTTCAGATCAAACTGCAAAATTTTCGTCAATTCCGACACAGTCAAGAAAAATGACGAAATTGCCCCCGGCGCAGTTTTTGTTTCCGATAAACCTGTCAAATTTGAGCCCATTCCGACACAGTCGCGAAAAATGACGAAATTACCCCCAGCGCGATTTTTGTTTCCGATCAACCTGTCAAATTTCAGTCCATTCCGGTACAGTCGATAAAAATGACGAAATTGCCCCCGACGCGATTTTTATTTCAGATCAAACTGCCAAATTTTCGTCAATTCCGACACAGTCAAGAAAAATGACGAAATTACCCCCGACGCGGTTTTTGTTTCCGATCAACAAGTCAAATTTCAGCCAATTCCGACACAGTCGCGAAAAATGACGATATTACACCGTACGCGATTTTTGTTCCCGATAAACCCGTCAAATCTGAGCCCATTCCGACACATTCGAGAAAAAATGACGAAATTGCCCCCGGCGCGATTTTTATTTAAGATCAAACCGCCAAATTTCAGCCAATTCCGACACAGTCGCGAAAAATGACGATATTACACCGTACGCGATTTTTGTTCCCGATAAACCTGTCAAATTTCAGCCCATTCCGACACAGTCAAGAAAAATGACGAAATTACCCCCGACGCGGTTTTTGTTTCCGATCAACAAGTCAAATTTCAGCCAATTCCGACACAGTCGCGAAAAATGACGAAAGTACACCCGGCACAGTTTTAGTTCCCGACAAACCTGTCAAATTTAAGCCCATTCCGACACAGTCGAGAAAAATGACGAAACTGCCCACGGCGCGATTTTTATTTCAGACCAAACTGTTAAATTTCAGCCAATTCCCACACAGCCGAGAAAAACGACGAAATTACCCCCGACGCGATTTTTGTTTCTGATCAACCAGTCAAATTTTAGCCAATTCCAACACAGTCGGGAAAAATGACGAAATCACACCCGTCGCGATTTTATTTACGATCAAACCGCCAAATTTCAGCCAATTCTGACACAGTCGAGAAAAATGACGAAATTGCCCCCGGCGCGATTTTTATTTCCGA
>NW_019234682.1:0-2328 GCF_002742605.1 Olea europaea var. sylvestris
GCGCCGGAGGGAATTTCGTCATTTTTCTAGACTGTGTCGGAATGGGCTCAAATTTCACAGGTTGATCGGGAACAAAAATAGCTACGAGTGTAATTTCGTCATTTTTCACGGATGTGTCGGAATTGGTTAAATTTGACTGGTTGATCGGAAACAAAAACCGCGTCGAGGGCAATTTCGTCATTTTTCTCGACTGTGTCGGAATTGGCTGAAATTTTTCGGTTTGATCGGAAATAAAAATCGCGCGGCGGCAATTTCGTCATTTTTCTCGACCCTGTCGGAATGGGCTCAAATTTGACAAGTTAATCGGGAACAAAAATCACGCCGGGTGTAATTACGTCATTTTTCGCGACTGTGTCAGAGTGAGCTCAAATTTGACTGGTTGATCGGGAACAAAAACCGCGTCGGGAGTAATTACGTTATTTTTCGCGACTGTGTCGGAATTGGCTAAAATTTGACTTGTTGATCGGAAACAAAAATCGCTCCGGGTGCAATTTCGTAATTTTTCTCGACTGTGTCGGAATTGGCTGAAATTTTGCAGTTTGATCGGAAATAAAAATCGTACCGACGACAATTTCGTCATTTTTCTCGACTGTGTCAGAATGGGCCCAAATTTGACAGGTTTATCGGGAACAAAAATCGTACCGGGTGTAATTTATTCTTTTTTCGCGACTGTGTCGGAATTGGCTGAAATTTGGCAGTTTGATCTAAAATAAAAATCGCGCCGCGGGCAATTTCGTAATTTTTCTCGACTGTGTCGAAATGGGATCAAATTTGACAGGTTGATTGGGAACAAAAACTGCGCCGGGTTTAATTTCGTCATTTTTCTCGACTGTGTCGGAATGGGCTCAAATTTGACACTTTGATAGGAAACAAAAATCGCGCCGGGGGTAACTTCGTCATTTTTCTCAACCGTGTCGTAATTGGCTGAAATTTGGCAATTTGTTCGGAAATAAAAATCGCGCCGGCGGCGTTGTCGTCATTTTTCTCGACTGTGTCGGAATGGGCTCAAATTTGACAGGTTGATCGGGAACAAAAATCGCGCCGGGGGTAATTTCGGCATTTTTCTCGACTGTGTCGGAATTGGCTGAAATTTGACAGTTTGATCGGAAATAAAAATCGCGCCGGCGGCGATTTCGTCATTTTTCTCGACTGTGTCGGAATGGACTCAAATTTGACAGGTTTATCGGGAACAAAAATCGCGCCGGGGGCAATGTCGTCATTTTTCTCGACCGTGTCGGAATTGGCTGAAATTTGGCAGGTTGATCTGAAATAAAAATCGCAACGGGGGCAATTTCGTCATTTTTCTCGACCGTGTCGGAATTGGCTGAAATTTGGCAGGTTGATCTGAAATAAAAATCGCAACGGGGGCAATTTCGTCATTTTTCTCGACTGTGTCGGAATGGACTCAAATTTGACAGGTTTATCGGGAACAAAAATCGCGCCGGGGGCAATGTCGTCATTTTTGTCGACTGTGTCGGAATTGGCTGAAATTTGACAGTTTGATCGGAAATAAAAATCGCGCCGGCGGCGATTTCGTCATTTTTCTCGACTGTGTCGGAATGGGCTCAAATTTGACAGGTTGATCGTGAACAAAAATCGCGCTAGGTGTTATTTCGGCATTTTTCTCGACTGTGTCGGAATTGGCTGAAATTTGGCAGTTTGATCTGAAATAAAAATCGCACCGGGGGCAATTTCGTCATTTTTCTCGACTGCATCGGAATGGGCTCAAATTTGACAGGTTGATCGGGAACAAAAATCGCGTCGGGTGTGATTACGTCATTTTTCGCGACTGTGTCTGAATTGGCTAAAATTTTCCTGGTTGATCGGAAACAAAAACTACGCCGGGGGCAATTTCGTCATTTTTCTTGACTGTGTCGGAATTGGCTGAAATTTGGCAGTTTGATCTGAAATAAAAATCGCGCCGGGGGCAATTTCGTCCTTTTTCTCGACTGTGTCGGAATGGCCTCAAATTTGACAGGTTGATCGGGAACAAAAACCGCGCCGGGGGCAATTTCGTCATTTTTCTCGACTGTGTCAGAATGGGATCAAATTTGACAGGTTGATCGAGAACAAAAATCTCGCCGAGGGCAATTTAGTCATTTTTCTCTACTGTGTCGGAATTGACTGAAATTTGGCGGTTTGATCTGAAATAAAAATCGCACCGGGGGCAATTTCGTCCTTTTTCTCGACTGTGTCGGAATGGGCTCAAATTTGATAGGTTGATCAGGAACAAAAATCGTGCCGCGGGCAATTTCGTCATTTTTCTCGACTGTGTCGGAATTGGCTGAAATTTGGCAGTTTGATCTGAAATAAAAATCGCACCGGGGG
>NW_019234683.1:0-2328 GCF_002742605.1 Olea europaea var. sylvestris
GACCAACTTTGAGTTCCAATTTCTCATTCACCCGAACTTCATTTTTTGCAAATAAATATATAAAATTGATGTTCTCACGGAGAAGAACACGTATCAACTTTGATATTTCACATTGGACCAAAGGATCCCGTCGAAAATTGTGCCAAAAGTGAGCCACTCACTCAATTTTTTTCCAACAAATGAAACAACTCGTAATCGATCTCTTTCAAAGCAGATGCCATGATGCTATGTTAATGAGGAAATGAAAATATACCTGTAGAAAAGCAAGAGAAAAATAGCGGTATTTTGTAAGCACTAAGGTAGTCCACCTACTAATGATCATCTTTGAGAATTTACTTTAATCCAATGTACAATGAACTGCCTTAGTTCATCTCTTTGAAAACTTTAAGCATTACTACAAATTTATTTACAATGAGAATAATAAACGTCAAATAGTATGTATCCCATTTTCTACCTGGATACTTCTGTCAGTTTTGACTAACTGAAATTAATTCATGAATAGATGTGATATAAAGTTGTGATTCCATGTATGATTTTGTTATAAAGTGGTGTTTATGTACCGTTCACATAGTTAACTTGTCAAGTGTCCCTCATTATCGACACTTTTTTTGTCATGATAATATTACATTAGTTTTAATTGACGGAAGTGTACTCATGTATGAATGTGATATAAATGTATGAGTTCATGTATGATTTTTCCAGATAGGGTACAATTCATGTACCATTTGTATAATATCATTATTGCACCTCTTAATAATATATGCCAATATTATTAAATGAGTCTACAATATTTAGAGCACATTAGTCTAAAAGGAAGGGTAATTATGTTCATATAATAATTTTAGTTTGACAATAATTTTGTTTATATATATTCCCAATTTTTTTTTTTTTTTTTGCCACACTCTTATATGCCTTTCATTAATTAGACCATCTTCTTGCTAGTGATAGTTTCCATCAAATTCGATTAGGTGGGCATAAAAGACTTATTTATTCCTTTTTATCTTTAATTAAGAAAAAATAGTAAATTAAAAAATTCAACAAAATATTTGCTCATCATTTAAATCACGTCGGTATTATATTTGGATAGAAAATAGGCATTAGGCCAAGATGGTTCAATTAATTGAAAGTTAATGATAAAAATGCAACAAATTTTTTTTTTAGGAACACAAGTTCGACAATAATCAAGGGTTGAGACATTTATTGCAATTAATTAAAATGCAGCGTGTCAAGCAAAGAACGAATGTGAATGCAACCACCAAAAAGAGTAGGTACTTATTTTAAGTACAGTCAAAAGACTAATTACCCTAAGAAGTGAAAACTAGTAAAAAATTACTAGAAATTTGCATAAAGAAAACATGAAGGACATTTAGCTATTTGACATATTTTGGTTTAAAAGTAATTAAATGAATGGTTATATTTTCCCCATAATTTTTTATTTCCTCATTTCATAATTGCATCAAAGTTATTTTAGTCATTGTGAACTTACATCGAAGCGTGTGTAGACCAGCAGGTGGACTAGTATACTGCAAACCTCTTGCCCTTGAAATTAAAAATGTTAGGGCCTATTTGAAAGCTTGAGTTTTCTATGGAAAATAAATTTCATTTTCCACTAAAATGGAGTGTTTAATAGCAATTTTTTTCATGGAAAACCTTTTCCATCTTTTCCTCCATACATATGCATTTTCCATGTATTAATCCAAGATCTGAAAAATTTATACAGCCAAGTCATACACAGCAGATTTACAGAAAAACCTAAACCACTGGATCAAGATTTAGATCTTTCATTTAGGCTCAGACCATACGCCCTTTTAGAACATCACAGAGGCACCGAACTCAGAAACACGAGCCCTCACAACCCCAAATACAAAGTCGCTTCACTAGAATCGAAAATGAACAGACCACTTCCAACAGTTTACTCACACAAAGGAGACTAACACAAGGACACGATTATCACAAAGACAATCAACAGAAAATCTCACACAGAGAAGAAGAAAAAGTCACAAAGACGAAGCCCTTGAAGGTTCCAGAAGACTCAGAGAAAAACAGAGAACAGAAAATGACGATCCAGCTGCCAAACAAAGCAAAAGGGTCGTATTTATAGTAAAACTCATCCACCATTGATTAAGCGGGTTAATCCAACGGTCCAAGATCGACTAAGATACATGAGCTGAATATTGGGTTCGATTTAAGTAGGCCTTCTAGGTAATTAATAATGGATCATCTATTGATTCCATATTGAGTCTTTTCATCACAGCCCAACACCATGGATTGGTGGAAAATCAATTCTCATCAAAACGGTGAGAATTGGTTTTCCAGTTTTATTTATTT
>NW_019234684.1:0-2328 GCF_002742605.1 Olea europaea var. sylvestris
TGATAAAAGATTAAAGAATTAAACTACTTATAATTACAAATCATGCGTATGTTTGTGTTATCTTATTAATTATTTAGACCTTAATATTTTTATTTTTTTATTATTATTATTATTTTTTTACATTTCATAAGAAAATCATAAGTAACTTATTATGAAATATTCCAAGCATTATATTTATTCATAAGTTTAACTCGTAAGGTTAGACAAACCTGTCAAAACTTGCTTATATATGTATAACTGAGATCGTCCTGGCAAAAGGATATCAAAAGAGGTGAGAATAAGAATAAGAAGTGTTTAATGTTTGCTGTCTTCTCTCTGTTTTTGAGTTTCAAATATGGTTTGTTTCGTTAACTTTTCTGCATTTGTCTTCCAAGGAATCAATCCTTCTTACCTCACCCCCTCAACAATTTCACTCCAAGATACGACTATTAAGAAAGATGCATTAGGATATTCTCTCGTGAGTAAGCACCGGAGTATGACCGGACAGACCAAGAGAAAGAGTATTTTATCCGGCGAGCTTAAGTCGGTGCAAATCCAGGAGGCATTGCCTGAGGGTCTCAAACCAGAGCTTATGCCTAAGCACGTTGCTATTATAAAGGATGGTCACCGGAGATGGGCCAATGAGAGAGGCTTAACAATGCAGCTTGGGCACACAACTGGTGGACGTGTAATAAAGGAGAAAGTTTTCCTCTGTTGCAAATGGGGAATCAAAGTTCTTTCGGTATTCGCATTTTCTACAGAGAACTGGGGTCGTCCCAAAGTAAGTATACTCGATCCCAACTAATAGTCGTAAATTGTATTATATATTGTTGAATGAGCAGAGACACATTGTCGTGATCACATAAATGTTAACTTGCATGATGTTCTACCTTAAACAAAGGCATTATTTGCATGCATGAAAAAAGAATATACAAATTTCTTGACGTTAGCACTGCATTTCTATGGAGTAGGAGGAGGTTGACTTTTTGATGAACCTGTTTGAAGAGGAAATACGAACAGATCTCCAGGAATTTACAAGGTATTCATTTTTCCATTTGCGTAAAAAAAAAAAAAAGTCTCTTTTTTAGTGGAATTGAGTTTATTAGTTCTAAGAACTTTCAATTTATCAAAATCTTTTAGATTTCATTGTATCCTAGAAATAAGTTCGTTTCGAAGTCCTATTCATGGCTACCTAGTTGAATTAGGAGAAGCTATATGTATTATTGCAGAACAATCGATTGGAGAATCTGGTACTCAATTAACATTAAGAAGCCCTTTGTTGAAACTAGAAGATTCATGGAAGCGAAATAAAATTTAAATGAAAATACAATAAACTACACAAGATGGCGAAACCAGCAATAAACATCAATGACTTGTTTAATAATGTGAAGAATACAATATTAAATGCTATTAGAGAATTTGTCCATACTATATCCACCTCTACAAGTCCCTGGGTATTTAGTTCATGTTTGAGCCTCAATATATAAAAATTCATTTTTCTTAATACTCGTTTTCAATCATACATTTTTTCAATAAAATAATTTTACACTTATATCCAAAAAAAATTCTTACTTTTTAATTACACAATCGCCAAAAATGCACTATTACAAAACTCATTCTTTTAAAAAATGTGACTCAAACATACCCCAATATGGCTCAAACACACCCAGTTTGATGTGGGATTGTGCTTAAAATAAAAAATTTGCATTTTCTTTACTTTGACAGAAAAAATGTGCGTATATCAGTAATTGGAGACAAATCAAAGCTTCCAAAGTCACTGCAGGAATCAATAGCCACCGCAGAGGATACAACAAGAGGCAACACTGGACTCCATCTTATGATGGCATTAAACTACAGTGGACGATACGATATAATGAAAGCAAGTAGAAGCATAGCCAGCAAAGTGAAAGATGGCTTTCTTCAAGTTGAAGATATAAATGAAACCCTATTTCAGAATGAACTTGAAACAAAATGTGTGGAATTTCCGAACCCGGATTTGCTTCAGAATGAACTTGAAACAAAATGTGTGGAATTTCCGAACCCGGATTTGCTTATACGAACAAGTGGGGAACAGAGAATCAGCAATTTCTTCCTGTGGCAGTTGGCCTACTCAGAAGTCTACTTTCCAGAAAAAAAGTTTCCTGACTTTAAAGAAAAAGATTTCAAAGAGGCCTTAAGTTCATTTCAGAAAAGGAAGAGGCGCTATGGAGGAAACGAATAGTAGAATCATCGCTAATAATTAAGCACAGTTTTACTTCTTCCGACATATATGTATTGTGCTCTAAATAGTTTTATATTTTCAGCGATTAATTATTAATTCAATAATGTTTATCGTATTACTTCTGTTCT
>NW_019234685.1:0-2328 GCF_002742605.1 Olea europaea var. sylvestris
ATTTGCTAGTCTAATTCGATTGGAATCAAGCCAACGAAAAGTGGCTTTCGATTTCATGATAACATCGGGTCTGTTCATTTTTACTGAAATGCCAGTCTAATTCGAATGGAATCGAGCCAATGGAAAGTAGTTTTTGATTTCATGATAACTTCGGGTTTGTTTGTTTTTTGCGAAATGCTAGTCTAATTCGATTAGAATCGAGGCAATGAAAAATGGTTTTTAATTTCATGATAACTTCGGGTTTGGTCATTTTCGAAAAATTGCTAGTCTAATTCGATTGGAATCGAGCCAATGAAAAGTGGTTTTTGATTTTATGATAACTTCGCGTTTGTTCATTTTTTGGTGAAATGCCAGTCTAATTCGATTGGAATCAAGCCAATGGAAAGTAGTTTTTTGATTTCATGATAACTTCGGGTTTGTTTATTTTTGGAGTGTTGTTAGTCTAATTCGATTGGAATGGAGCCAATGAAAAGTGGTTTTCGATTTCATGATAACTACGGGTTTGTTCGTTTTTGGCGAATTGCTAGTCTAAGTCGATTGGAATTGAGCCAATGAAAAGTTGTTTATGATTTCATGATAACTTCGGGTTTGATCATTTTTGGCGAATTGCTAGTCTAATTTGATTGGAATCGAGCCAATGAAAAGTGATTTTCGATTTCATGATAACTTCGGGTTTGATCGTTTTCGAAAAATTACTAGGCTAATTCAATTGCAATCGAGCCAATGAAAAATGGTTTTTGATTTCATTATAACTTCGGGTTTGTTCAATTTTGGCAAAATGCCAGTCTAATTCGATCGGAATTGGGCCAATGGAAAGTAGTTTTTGATTTCATGATAACTTCGGGTTTGTTTTTTTTTTTTTTGCGAAATGCTAGTCTAATTCGATTAGAATCGAGGCAATGAAAAGTGGTTTTCGATTTCATAATAACTTCGGGTTTGTTCATTTTTTGCGAATTGCTAGTCAAATTCGATTGGAATCGAGCCAATGAAAAGTGGTTTTCGATTTCAGGATAACTTCAGGTTTGTTCGTTTTCGGCAAATTGCAAGTCCAATTCAATTGGAATCGAGCCTACGAAAAATGGTTTTCAATTTCATGATAACTTCAGGTTTGTTATTTTTTTGCGAATTGCTAGTCTAATTTGATTGGAATGGAGCCAATGAAAAGTGGTTTTTGATTTCGTGATAACTTCGTGTTTGTTCGTCTTTGGCGAATTGTAAGTTTAATTCGATTTGAATCAAACCAATGAAAAGTGGTTTTCGATTTCATGATAACTTCGGGTTTGTTCGTTTTTGGT
Organism: Olea europaea var. sylvestris; assembly: GCF_002742605.1. Classification (NCBI taxonomy): domain Eukaryota; kingdom Viridiplantae; phylum Streptophyta; class Magnoliopsida; order Lamiales; family Oleaceae; genus Olea; species Olea europaea. Next base: position 1,296 of record NW_019234685.1, read on the forward strand.
GACATGCTAGTCTAATTCGACTGAAATTGAGCCAATGGAAAGTAGTTTTTGATTTCATGATAATTTCGGGTTTTTTTTTTGCGAAATGCTAGTCTAATTCGATTAGAAACGAGGCAATGAAAAGTGGTTTTCGGTTTCATGATAACTTTGGGTTTGTTCATTTTTTGCGAATTGCAAGTCTAATTCGATTGGAATGGACCCAATGATAAGTGGTTTTTGATTTCATGATAGCTTCTGGTTTGTTCGTCTTTGGTGAATTGCAAGTCTAATTCGATTTGAATCGAGCAAATGAGAAATGGTTTTTGATTTCATGATAACTTCGGGTTTGATCATTTTTTGTGAATTGCTAGTCTAATTCGATCGGAATCGAGCTAATGAAAAGTGGTTTTCGATTTCATGATAACTTCCGGTTTGTTCGTTTCGGCAAATTACAAGTCTAATTCAATTGGAATCGAGCCAATGAAAAGTGGTTGTCGATTTCGTGGTAACTTCGGGTTTGTTCGTTTTTGGCGAATTGCTAATCTAATTCGATTGTAATGGAGTCAATGAAAAGTGCTTTTTGATTTCATGATAACATCGGGTTTGTTCGTCTTTGGCGAATTGCAAGTCTAATTGGATTGGAATCGAACCAATGAAAAGTGGTTTTCAATTTCATGATAACTTCGGGTTTGTTCGTTTTGGTCAATTGCTAGTCTAATTTGATTGGAATGGAGTCAATGAAAAGTGATTTTTGATTTTATGATAACTTCGGGTTTGTTCGTGTTTGGCAAATTGTTAGTCTAATTTGATTGGAATGGAGCGAATGAAAAGTGGTTTTCGATTTCATGATAACTACGGCTTTGTTCGTTTTTGGCGAATTGCTAGTCTAATTCGATTGGAATTGACCCAATGGAAAGTAGTTTTTGATTTCATCATAAGTTCGGGTTTGATCATTTTTTGCGAAATGCTATCCTAATTCTATTAGAATCGAGGCAATTAAAAGAGGTTTTTTTTATTTCATTATAACTTTGGGTTTGTTCATGTTTTGCGAATT
>NW_019234686.1:0-2328 GCF_002742605.1 Olea europaea var. sylvestris
TCTTTCGAAAAATGGCCGAAATCCCTCATACGTCACGACGAAGTGGTGAGTTCAATCCGAAACGGTCGCAACATTTCCAAAAAAGTATTTATGGTCCAAAAGTACTTATGGTCCCAAAATGGAAACCGTGTGCAAAAGTTACGCTCAATTCTTCGTACGCCACCAATCCAAGCGTTCCAAATGTGCAAGTGCTCATTCTTTTGAAAAATGGCCGAAATCCCTCTTACGTCACGATGAAATTGTGAGTTAAATCCAAAACAGTCGCTACACTTCCAAAAAGGACTTACGGGCCCAAAATGGACACCGTGTGCAAAAGTTACGCTCAATTCTTCGTACGCCACAAATCCAAACGTTTCAAATATGCAAGTGCTCATTCTTTCGAAAAATGGCCGAAATCCCTCTTACGTTACGACGAAGTTGTGACTTAAATCCGAAACGGTCGCTACATTTTCAAAAAGGACTTACGGGCCCAAAACGGACACCGGGTGCAAAAGTTACGCTCAAATCTGTGTACGTCGACAATCCAAGCATTCCAAATATGCAAGTGCTCACACTTTCAAAAAATGGCCGAAATCCCTCATACGTCACGAAGAATATGTGAGTTAAATCCAAAACGGTTGCTACTTTTCCAAAAAGGACTTACGGACCCAAAACGGACACCGGTGCAAAAGTTACGCTCAATTCTTCGTACGCCAACAATCCAAGCTTTCCAAATATGCAAGTGCCCATTCTTTCGAAAAATGGCAGAAATCCCTCATATGTCACGACGAAATGGTGAGTTCAATCCGAAACGGTCGCTACATTTCCAAAACGTACTTATGGTCCCAAAACGGACACCGGGTACAAAAGTTGCGCTCAATTCTTCGTACGCCGACAATCCAAGCGTTCCAAATATGCAAGTGCCCATTCTTTCGAAAAATGGCCGAAATCCCTTATACGTCATGATGAAGTGGTGAGTTCAATCCGAAACGGTCGCTACATTTCGAAAACGTACTTATGGTCCCAAAACGAAAACCGTGTGCAAAAGTTACGCTCAATTCTTTGAACGCAGACAATCCAAGCGTTCCAAATATGCAAGTGCCCATTCTTTCGAAAAATGGCCGAAATCCCTTATACGTCATGATGAAGTGGTGAGTTCAATCCGAAACGGTCGCTACATTTCGAAAACGTACTTATGGTCCCAAAACGAAAACCGTGTGCAAAAGTTACGCTCAATTCTTTGAACGCAGACAATCCAAGCGTTCCAAATATGCAAGTGCCCATTCTTTCGAAAAATGGCCGAAATCCCTTATACGTCATGATGAAGTGGTGAGTTCAATCCGAAACGGTCGCTACATTTCGAAAACGTACTTATGGTCCCAAAACGAAAACCGTGTGCAAAAGTTACGCTCAATTCTTCGTACGCCACCAATCCAAGCGTTCCAAATGTGCAAGTGCTCATTCTTTTGAAAAATGGCCGAAATCCCTCTTACGTCATGATGAAATTGTGAGTTAAATCCAAAACGGTCGCTACACTTCCAAAAAGGACTTACGGGCCCAAAATGGACACCGTGTGAAAAAGTTACGCTCAATTCTTCGTACGCCACAAATCCAAACGTTTCAAATATGAAAGTGCTCATTCTTTCGAAAAATGGCCGAAATCCCTCTTACGTTACGACGAAGTTGTGACTTAAATCCAAGACGGTCGCTACATTTCCAAAAAGGACTTACGGGCCCAAAATGGACACCGTGTGAAAAAGTTACGCGCAATTCTTCGTACGCCACAAATCCAAACGTTTCAAATATGAAAGTGCTCATTCTTTCGAAAAATGGCTGAAATCCCTCTTACGTCACGATGAAATTGTTAGTTAAATCCAAAACGATCGCTACACTTCCGAAAAGGACTTACAGGCCCAAAACGGACACCGTGTGCAAAAGTTACGCTCAATTCTGTGTACGTCGACAATCCAAGCGTTCCAAATATGCAAGTGCTCATTCTTTCGAAAAATGGCTGAAATCCCTCTTACGTCACGATGAAATTGTTAGTTAAATCCAAAACGATCGCTACACTTCCGAAAAGGACTTACAGGCCCAAAACGGACACCGTGTGCAAAAGTTACGCTCAATTCTTCGTACGCCACCAATCCAAGCGTTCCAAATGTGTAAGTGCTCATTCTTTCGAAAAATGGCTGAAATCCCACTTACGTCACGATGAAATTGTTAGTTAAATCCAAAACGATCGCTACACTTCCGAAAAGGACTTACAGGCCCAAAACGGACACCGTGTGCAAAAGTTACGCTCAATTCTTCGTACGCTGACAATCCAAGCGTTCCAAATATGCAAGTGCT
>NW_019234687.1:0-2328 GCF_002742605.1 Olea europaea var. sylvestris
ATCACCGTTGAAACGGATGCACGTGGCTTCATCTAATCAATCGAATTCTCACATTACTTTTTCATACATTAATTGCATTGACAAAAGAACCCGGGGTGTGAATAGTACTTCCGCTATAGAACAACTCTTGTCTTTTCTTTATTTTGACTTGGTTGACCACCAAATGTCTGCATGTAATGCCTCCACGTAACTTCCATTGGGGGTTTTGTATATGAGGAGTAACAAAAGCATTAAGAGAAAAATCCTATATATATTAAATATTGAAATATTAGTAAACACAAAAGAATTTGGATTATTCACTTTAACAAAGTTGACATTTTTAAAGAGTATTTCAAATTTTAATATGGTATTAGAGTCTTTCAAAATCAAACAAGCAATTTGATTGATCGGGATAAAAACAAACTCAAATTGGTATACATATTTTCAAATAAGTGTTTTTAAACGAGTAATTATCTTGTGGGAAGCATATTAAGAGATAGATTCTAAATCAGTTAAATATTGATCAAAATATAAGGATTTAGACACTTCTCTTAGCAAAATTAACTTTATAATATGGAAACGGGGGTGTTTATAGGAATAAGTTTTGACTATAAAAAATAAAGAAAGATCGGGGATCAAATTGCCTATCATTTAATTTTAAAGACAACTTGTTATTGAAGCAATAGGTTGGGACCCATTATGAAACTCTTAAGAAATTATTTTTTGGGATTTGAAAGCAAAAGCAGGTTGTGGGGCCTACCAAAATCCTCCCAAGAGATTCGGGTGATGTCAGTAATGGTTCCTTCTCTTTGTTGGTGTGAAATCATGTGCGCTTTGAACAGGTGGTAGTTCAATGAGGGGCCATTTTCTTTCAAGATTTGCTTCCCATGCCCATACATCAATCGTATCATTCATTTATGGTACGCCACCATCAATGATCTATCTATGTGCTTGCTTGCATGCATGTCTAATATTCACCTATGCATTATTATTTTTTACATTAATAAGTCCCCATTTGATTTCTATTAAATTAAAATTAATTTTTTCCTCTTATATTTTTAATCACATAATCTTTTATAAAATGATATTACACGTAAATCAAAATCTTTTCTTTTATTTTCAACTACTAATTTTTCAAAAAAATACTATTCCACTCATTTTAATTTGAAAAAATGGAGGTCCGCAACGTAAATGAAGGCGTTAAGATAATAACGATTGAAGATATTATTTTAGATAAATTAATAGAATGATAACTAAGGGTGTGTTTGATTACATTTATTTTCCATGGAAAATATCAGTTTTCCACCCAAATTCCTACTTGGAGTGTTTGATTGCTAATTTTTTCCATGGAAAACATTTTCCAACTTTTGAAAATATGCCTAATTTTCCTTGTTTTTAAGGAAAATATTTTCCTTGGGTAGAGGTGGTTTTTATTTTCCACAAAAGATGGAAAATATTTTCTTTTCTAGGTAATATTTTTCATGCCAATCAAACACACTCTAAGATATTTTTATTTTTTTTTAGATCTAAAGAGACTTTCATTCATAAAAGTTATGCACTCGCTCATTCAACATAAGCTTCTCAACCTACAATAGGCCAAACTATCTATCTAGCCCTCTGAATTATTTTAACGCACCATTTAGTTAGAAAATTGCATAATGCTAAATAAAGAACTATTCATGTTGTCGATCCTAAATCTATTAAAAAGTACTAGATAATTTTTGTTAACGGCTTTCGATTGTTGCGCGTGTATAAAATTCATCATATAATATACTTTGAAGAAGATTATTTCACTTTGAATTTGTCTTGGACTTAATGTGGATTTCAAGAGTTACCAGCAAAAGTTATGAACCGTTTGATGCAAAAATCAATAGCACTAATTAAGTGGTTTGAAGTTTGATTTAAATTTGACCATCTAGAAAAAGCAATGTCTTTTGCGACTAAATTGAACCTAAAGATTTGTTCACATTTGCTAAATTTGTGGTGATGTGTTGCCGAAAAGAAGACAAATTTGATTGACCCTAATTATGTTTACTCGTGCAAGACTGCAAGGTTAAAATCATTTTCAAAGGGCCCATAAAAGATTCTCTAGTCTAGACCAGACTTTAAGACCACCTCAATTATCACAAATAAACGAGTTTGCTTATTAAAATGTTTCCACTTGGATGAGGATAGATCTAGACAGACATTTATTAGACCGGCAAGTTTAACATTTTGGGAAAAATAAAATAAAATCGAGGGTACTTGGAGACTCAAACAACTAAAACTTGTCAATTTTGATAAATTGTACGTACCAAATATTCGTCAAATCAAATGATGTGGAGGTCAAGAAAACTCACACCAATCCGA
>NW_019234688.1:0-2328 GCF_002742605.1 Olea europaea var. sylvestris
CTGTTCTCCTTTTTTTCTGATAATTCTGTTTAAAGATGGGTGATTTAGCTTTTTATGCTGAAAGGGCACCTTTTATTCTCTAGTTATGGTCACGAATCCAGTTTCTTCTCAGGAAGAATGTCCACCTACAAACAAATCTTAAAAAGAAAAAAGTTGAATTTATTCTTTCTGTGTAAATTGAAGTGCAATTGCTTGGTAGACATTGACGAATTCAGATACATGCATCTGTTCGATATAGTTTTGAGGACTCCGACCATTTTATGACACTGCATCAATAAATATCCATACGCATGTTGCCTTCACAGATTAGTGTGAAATTTATTGATGCTTCAGTTTCAGTAGTAAGGGTAAAATTCTACATTGATAAAGTATAAAGAAACAAACATACAAGGCCTTGTGCTACTCTTAATAATAAGATTGGCCTTTTAAAATGCAAGACCCAATATGGAATGAGAGCTCACTAAGCGAAAATGAACAATTCTATACATCTATAGCTCAAATAAGAATTCAGATTTCAAGATTGATTTGCAAGATTTTGGGTTTGCGTATATTTGCAATGTTTACATGCTGATAAAATAATTTTCAACTTACGTAGACATGTCCGAGGTTCCAGCCAGAAAATCTTGAAACTAACAAACTAGTATTCGAAAGGGTCAGTGAAATGGCTACAAGGAAAGGTTGCACCCCCTCCCAACTAGCATTGGCTTGGGTTCATCACCAAGGAGATGATGTTTGTCCTATACCTGGTACCACTAAGATCGAGAACTTTAACCAGAATATTCAAGCTTTGTCTGTTAAATTGACACCAGAAGAGATGGCTGAACTTGAATCCTATGCTTCAGCCAATGTGGTTAAGGGCGATAGACACACTTACATGGCAAGCACATGGATAAACTCAGAGACTCCCCCATTATCCTCTTGGAAGCCCGAGTAGGCACCTATTTGCTCTTTCAAGTTTCACTTAAGTGCTGAACTGGTTCTTACAATCAGTACTAGCAGATGTGAGTCTTAATATGTGCTGATATGAGTTTCAATTATTCTGTTTATGCTGTTATGGCTTTAAAGATTTCACTATGTACTTTTAGTCTGTATTTCAACGTTCATCGTACGTAAACAAGGCCGTATCTTTGTTATTTGCTTTAATCAGTCTATGCTTGCTATACGCACCCACTTCAAACATAAAGAAGAGGAGTACTAGACTAACAGCAGAATTTATTCCAACAATCTTACATTCTAGGTGGTGGTGTTATATTCATTCTCTTAAGTTGAATTTCTTGATTAAGTTTTTCATCTGTCTTTTAGATAAATTTATTCCAACAATCTTACATTCCAGGTTTAACTTCGATATGTCCTACTTAATTTATTTAATTTGTTAGATAAATTTTTAATAGGAGTCCTCAACTATTTTTGACTTATTGCGATGATGGGGTGTCGAACTTTTTTATTTGTAACATTTATGTTATTAACCTAACTAAACTCAAAATTGAGAGTTAAATATTACTTTTTTGGGTTAGAAAAAGTAACTACTGAGTATTAAAAATAATCTCATTTTTCCCGAGTTACTTTTTAAAGTGGTAAGTATATATAGTTTTTATTTATTGTATCACAGTTTAATTACATTTAAAATTTTCAATATTTATTATTTGTTGTATTTTGTCTGTTATCTTTTTAGGACGCATTCTTATTCTCAATATTCCATTAATTTATACGTCTCATTTTTGATAACATTTTTAGTAACAATTTGATGGACCTTCGTTTGTTGGGCCGTAATAGTGAACTGAAAGAAGGTATAGAAGATTGGGGTATGATTATTGACTTCTAAGGAAACAAAGTTAGGGGTGTAATTTTACACTAGGAAAAATTTAAATTTTTGTTATATTGATTTTGATCGACTCATATGACTTAAGGATTCCCAGATGAACTTGAGTCTTGGGCAAAAATGCTAGTATTTAGTTGTAATATATTTGTAATTTTTGAAAATATTCAAAGCTCAAGCTATAATATTTCATTTATTTATTTTATATTAAATTGCTTTTTTATGTGTGTCTATTTAAAGAGTGACAAATTCGTCATTTTATATGGCTTTAACGCCAAAATGGATGGAAAAAAAGTTTTACTAAATTTTAGAATGCTTGAAGATTGTTGTAAAAAAATGTAGGGAAATCTGAATACTTAATGAACTCCAAGACATGAAAAAACGTTATCTTTTAAGAGATGTTTCTTCCTTATCCAACAATGTCACAATTGGGATATGATAGAAAATCTCTCTTAGGATACAATGGAGACGTTTGATTCAAATTGTGGCTATTTGATCAAATCAAGAAGACG
>NW_019234689.1:0-2328 GCF_002742605.1 Olea europaea var. sylvestris
TTTCTTTGTTAATTTTCTGTCCAGCACTTCTTCAACCTGACATAATCAATACGGAAATTAATTATTTGGAGGCCTAAACAACGGAATTTGGCTAAAATCCCGTGATCCCGGGTCTGTGACCCTAGTCCGATTTCGCGGGCCATTTCCAATCAACCTACCAAATTTCGGCCCATTCCAACACCGTCGCGACAAATGACAAAATTTCCCATGGTGCGATTTTTCTTTGTTAATTTTTTGTCCAGCACTTCTTCAGCCTGACATAATTAATAAGGAAATTAATTATTCGGAGGCCCAAACGAAGGAATTTGGCTAAAATCTCGAGATCCCGGGTTTGTGGCCCGAGTTCAATTTGGTGGGCCGTTTCCAATCAACCTCCCAAATTTCAGCCCATTTCGACACCGTCGCGACGAATATCAAAATAGCCCCTGGTGCGATTTTTGTTTTTTAATTTTTTGTATAGCACTTCTTCAGCCTGACATAATTAATACGGTCCGAAACGAAGGAATTTGTCTAAAATCCAGTGATCCCGGGTCTGTCCCCGAGTCCAATTTCGTTGGCCATTTCCAATCAACCTGCCAAATTTCGGCCCATTTCGACACATTCGCGACAAATGACAAAATTGCCCCTAGTGCGATTTTTGTTTTTTAATTTTCCTTGCAGCACTTCTTCAGCCTGATATAATTAATACGGAAATTAATTATTCGGAGTCCGAAACGAAGGAATTTGGCTAAAATCCCGTGATCCCGAGTCTGAGCCCTGAGTCCATTTTCGCAGGCTGTTTCCAATCAACCTGCCAAATTTCGGCCTATTCCGACACCGTCGTGACTAATGAAAAAAATTGGCCCTGGTGCGATTTTTCTTTGTTAATTTTCTGTCTAGCACTTCTTGAACCTGACATAATTAATACGGAAATTAATTATTCGGAGGGCCAAATGAAGGAATTTGGCTAAAATCCCGTGATCCTGGGTCTGTGCCCCGAGTCCAATTTCGTGGGCCGTTTCCAATCAACCTACCAAATTTCGGCCCATTCCGACACCATCGCGACAATTGACAAAATTACCCCTGATGCAGTTTTGCTTTGCTAATTTTCTGTTCAAAACTTCTTCAATATGACATAATTAATAAGAAAATCAATTATTCGGAGGACCAAACGAAAGAATTTGGCAAAAATCCCGTGATCCTGAGTTTGTTCCTCGAGTCCAATTTCGTGGGCCGTTTCCAATCAACTTGCCAAATTTCGGCCCATTCCGACACCGTTGCGACAAATGACATAATTGCCCCTTGTACGGTTTTGCTTTTTTAATTTTCTGTCCGCCACTTCATCAACATGATATAATTATTACGAAAGTTAATTATTCGGAGGCCCAAATGAAGGAATTTGGCTAAAATCCCGTGATCACGCCCGAGTCCAATTTTTTGGGCCGTTTCCAAACAACCTGCCAAATTTCGGCCCATTTCGACACCGTTGCGACAAATGACAAAATTGCCCCTGGTACGATTTTTCTTTGTTAATTTTCTGTCCAGCACTTCTTCAATCTGACGTAATTAATATAAAAATTAATTATTCGGAGGCCCAAACAAAGGAATTTGGCTAAAATCCCGTGATCCCGGGTCTGTACCCCGAGTCCAATTTCACGAGCCGTTTCCAATCAACCTACCAAATTTCGGCCCATTCCAACACCGTCGCGACAAACAAGAAAATTGCCCCCGGTGCGGTTTTTCTTTGTTAATTTTATGTCCAGCACTTCATCAACCTGACGTAATTAATACGAAAATTAATTAATTGGAGGACCAAACGAAGGAATTTGGCTAAAATCTCGTGATCCCGGGTCTGTGTCCCTAGTCCAATTTCACGGGCCGTTTTCAATCAACCAGCCAAATGTCGGCCCATTCCGACGCCGTCGCGACAAATAACAAAGTTGCCCCTTGTGCGGTTTTGCTTTTTTAATTTTCTGTCCGTCACTTCTTCAACCTAACATAATTAATCAGAAAATTAATTATTCGGAGGCCCAAACGAAGGAATTTGGCTAAAATCCCGTGATCCTGGGTCTATGAACCGCGTCCAATTTTGAAGGCTGTTTCCAAACGACCTACCAAATTTCGGCCCATTCCGACACCGTCGCGACAAATGACAAAATTGCCCCTGGTGCGGTTTTTCATTGTTAATTTTTTGTCCAGCACTTCTTCAACCTGACATAATTAATACAGAAATTAATTATTCGGAGGCCCAAACGAAGGAATTTGGCTAAAATCTCATGATCCTGGGTCTGTGCCTCGAGTCCAATTTTGCGGGCCATTTCCAATCAACGTACCAAATTTGGGCTAATT
>NW_019234690.1:0-2327 GCF_002742605.1 Olea europaea var. sylvestris
AAAAAAATTTATCATTTGATGTAGTCGGGGTTATCTTTAAATCAAATGTACAAGAAGAAAAATCTTAATAAATAATCCCTTAATTGGGGTGGCTAGAAAAAAGAAGGGAATGAACAAATCCAATAGCCATGATCAAGAGGAGCGACAGACGAAGTCAGCTTGCAATAACAAGTTCAAAGAAAAGATCGATGATCTATGTACCACAACAATCAAGAAAGATAAGAAGAGGATAACCCCCCCCCGCCCCCCAATATCGAAATGATTCAGCAAGAAGGGAAACGCTCTACACTAGCATAGAGATTCATCGCTTCATGTTCTAGTATTGATTACATGAAGTTGCGGCAACTTTTGAAACTTCATGTTTGGATTTACTTTAAGTCTATTGCTTTGGATCTTCAGATCTTTTGTAATGTTTGATTTGTATGCCTGCGAATGACCGGAGTAGCTGATCAATATACTTATTTACCTAATAAAAAAAACGTTTAAGTTATGAAATAAAAAATAAACTTCTTTAGCTCATATTTGGTTCGGCTAAAAAGTTAGATTAAAACTTAACTGCACATTTAATTGAATTCACAATTTTTTCAATCACACATTATACCAAATTTATCAAAATATATTAAAAATCTGATTTTTATCTAAACCAAAGAGACGCTTATTACATTCAATTTACCTCGTTTTGTACAATATTTTATCCTTGAATTTTTTAAATTCATATTTTAAGTATAAGTAGAGAATATGATCTTGAATTGAGTAGCTCTAGAAGACAATTTGCATAATCAAATTGTAAGATGTTGAATGAAATGTTCCTCATTTGAGCAAATTCCTCTAACTGAAATGTCAAATGAGTCATTTTCTATGGATTCATTCAGTTCTGATTATCAGATTGATAAAAAAATCCAGCATCAGCAGTTCGCAGATTTTGGAAGCTTAGACGATTTGTATCTCGACGTTGTTTCTCCCCCATTTCAATCATTCCGCGATGAGATTACATATCTTGGTGATATTGCATCTCAAGATTCAGATCTTATCGAATCTAACAAGAAAAATCCTCGTGTTTTCCCTTCAGCCTCGCTTGAGATTCTGAAGAAATACGGAAGCAGGCTCAGAAGATTGAAAAGTGACGAGATAAATGTCCAACGCTCTAGGATTAGCAGCCAAAAACTGTCAACCGAAACAATTATTCGGTTGGCAGCAGAAGAATTCATACAGTCGACTCAAAGAAGTTCTAAATTACGCGTGCTTAGTCATCCTTATCCAAGTGCATTTTTGGACCAATCCGGTGAAGATTATAGAGCAGTCGGACTTGTACAGAATCTGTTATCTTGCGTGGAGAATGTAAGCCAGAAGCAGTATGAACGCGCGAGCAGGATTCTGCTCCAGTGTGACAAAATGAGTTCTAATACAGGGAATCCTGTTCAGAGATTAACATTCTATTTCGTTGAGGCTCTTTACGAGAAGATTGATAGAGAAACAGGGAAATCTACACCGAAGGGGTTAGGGAAAACGCCTGTAGATCTTCGAGAGGCGTCTAAAAGCCCGAAGTGTACTCAAATTGCGTGTCACAAGGAGCTACCTCTCTCTCAGATCACCAAATTCGCAGGAATTCAGGCTATAGTCGAACATGTAGGAGAGTCGAGAAAGATACACATAATTGACTTCAAGATCGGAAAAGGAATACACTCAATAATTTTAATGCAAGCTCTTGTAGCACGACAAAAAAATCCCCTCGAGCATCTTAGAATTACGGCTGTGGGAACGAATTCAAGACCAACGATAGAGGAAACCGGTAGACATTTGAGTAGTTTTGCTCAATCCTTAAACTTGCATTTCTCGTTTAATGCACTTCTAGTAGATGATATCCTAGATCTTAACGAAGAGCTCTTTGATTTGGACGAGGGTGAAACAGTTGCTGTCTATGCTGCCTATTCTTTAATGAATTGGATTGCACGGCCAGATTGTCTGGAGAAGTTGATGGGATTGATCAGAGCCCTCAATCCTTGTGTTATGATTGTTAGTGAAGTCGAGGCAAATTGTAACTCCCCGATTTTCGTGGATCGTTTTGTTGAAGCTCTCTTTTTCTACGGTGCATTTTTTGATTCATTGGCAGATTGTCTGAAGGATGATGAAGAAAACAGAAGGGCTGCTGAATCAACGAGTTTTAGCTCGGCAATAAGAAACATTGTGGCTACGGAGGGGGATGAAAGGAAGATCAGACACATGAGTATCGATGTCTGGAGGGCTTACTTTTTGCGCTTTGGATTCTTCGAGGTAGAACTGAGCATGTCATCTCTATGTCAAGCGAATCTCCTGCTCAAGAATTTCCC
>NW_019234691.1:0-2327 GCF_002742605.1 Olea europaea var. sylvestris
GATTTTTGTTTCCGATTAATCAGGCAAATTTGGGACCATTCCGACACTGTCGCGAAAAATGACGAAATTACCCCCGGCGCGATATTTGTTTCCGATCAATCAGTCAAATTTGGGGCCAGTCCGAGACAGTCGCGAAAAATGACGAAATTGCCCCCGGCGCGATTTTTGTTTCCGATCAATCAGTCAAATTTTAGTCGATTCCGACACAGTCGCGAAAAATGACGAAATTGCGCTCGGCGCGATTTTTTTTCCGATCAATCAGTCAAATTTGTGCCCATTCCGACACCGTTGCGAAAAATGACGAAATTGCCCCCGGCGCGATTTTTGTTTCCGATCAATCAGCCAAATTTTGGCCCATTCCGAGACCGTTGCGAAAAATGACGAAATTACCTCGACGGGATTTTTTTTCCAATCAATCAGTCAAATTTGAGCCCATTCCGACGCCGTCGCGAAAAATGACGAAATTGCCCATGGCGCGATTTTTTTTCCGATTGATCTTTCAAATTTTAGCCGATTCCGACGCCATCGCGAAAAATGACGAAATTGCCCCCGGCGCGATTTTTGTTTCCGATCAATCCGCCAAATTTAGGCCCATTCCAACACCGTTGCGAAAAATGACGAAATTACCCACGGCGCGATATTTTTTCCGATCAATCAGTCAAATTTGAGCCCATTCCGACGCCGTCGCGAGAAATGACGAAATTGCCCGCGGCGCGATTTTTTTGCCGATTAATCTGTCAAATTTTAGCCGATTCCGACACCATCGCGAAAAATGACGAAATTGCCCTCGGCGCGATTTTTGTTTCCCATCGATTAGTCAAATTTGGGCCCATTCCGAGACAGTCGCGAAAAATGACGAAATTGTCACCTGCTCGATTTTTGTTTCCGATTAATAAGTCAAATTTTAGCCGATTCCGACACCGTCGCGAAAAACGACGAAATTGCCCCGGCGCGATTTTTGTTTCCGATCAATCAGCCAAATTTGGGACCAATCCGACACGGTCGCGAAAATGACGAAATTGCGCTCGGCGCGATTTTTTCCCGATCAATCAGTCAAATTTGTGTCCATTCCGACACCGTTGCGAAAAATAACGAAATTGCCCGCGGCGCGATTTTTGTTTCCGATCAATCAGTCAAATTTGTGCCCATTCCGACACCGTCGCGAAAAACGAAGAAATTGTCCCTGGAGCGATTTTTGTTTCTGATCAATCAGCCAAATTTGGGCGCATTCCGACACCTTCGCAAAAATGACGAAATAGCGCCCGGCGCGATTTTTGTTTCCGATCAATCAGTCAAATTTGTGCCCATTCCGACACCGTCGCGAAAAACGAATAAATTGTTCCTGGAGCGATTTTTGTTTCTGATCAATCAGCCAAATTTGGGCGCATTCCGACACCTTCGAAAAAATGACGAAATAGCGCCCGGCGCGATTTTTTTTCCGATCAATCAGTCAAATTTGAGCCCATTCCGACGCCGTCGCGAGAAATGACGAAATTGCTCGCGGCGCGATTTTTTTGCCGATTAATCTGTCAAATTTTAGCCGATTCCGACACCATCGCGAAAAATGACGAAATTGCCCCCGGCGCGATTTTTGTTTCCCATCAATCAGCCAAATTTGGGACCAATCCGACACCGTCGCGAAAATGACGAAATTGCTCTCGGCGCAATTTTTTTTCCGATCAATCAGTCAAATTCGTGCCCATTCCGACACCATTGCGAAAAATGACGTAACTGCCCACGGCGCGATTTTTGTTTCCGATCAATCAGTCAAATTTGTGCCCATTCCGACACCGTCGCGAAAAACGAAGAAATTGTCTCTGGAGCGATTTTTGTTTCTGATCAATCAGCCAAATTTGGGGGCGCAATTTTTTTTCCGATCAATCAGTCAAATTCGTGCCCATTCCGACACCATTGCGAAAAATGACGTAACTGCCCACGGCGCGATTTTTGTTTCCGATCAATCAGTCAAATTTGTGCCCATTCCGACACCGTCGCGAAAAACGAAGAAATTGTCTCTGGAGCGATTTTTGTTTCTGATCAATCAGCCAAATTTGGGCACATTCCAACACCTTCGCAAAAATGACGAAATAGCGCCCGGCGCGATTTTTGTTTCCGATCAATCAGCCAAATTTGGGCCCATTCCGACACCGTCGTGAAAAATGACGAAATTACCCCCGACGCAATTTTTTTTCCCGATCAATCAGTCAAATTTGAGCCCATTCTGAAGCCGTCGCGAGAAATGACGAAATCGCCCGCGGCGCGATTTTTTTTTCGATTAATCACTCAAATTTTAGCCGATTCCGACACCATCGCGAAAAATGACGAAA
>NW_019234692.1:0-1758 GCF_002742605.1 Olea europaea var. sylvestris
TCGTACGCCGACGATCCAAGCCTTCCAAACATAAAACTGCTCATTCTTTCCAAAAATGGCCAAAATCCCTCATACTTCATGACGAAGTGGTGAGTTCAATCCAAAAGGGTCACTACATTTCCAAAATGTACTTATGGGCCCAAAACGGACACCGTGTGCAAAAGTTACGCTCAATTCTTCGTACGGCGACTATCCGAGCATTCCAAATATAGAAGTGCACGTTCTTTCGAAAAATGGTCGAAATCCCTCAGACGTAACGACGAAGTTGTGAGTTCAATCCAAAAGGGTCGCTACATTTCCAAAAAGTACTATAGGGCCAAAACGGACATCGTGTGCAAAAGGTACGCTCAATTCTTCGTACGCCGACTATCCAAGCCTTCCAAACATAAAATTGCTCATTCTTTCGAAAAATGGCCGAAATCCCTCAGACTTCACGACGAAGTAGTGAGTTCAATCCAAAAGGTTCGCTACATTTCCAAAAAGTACTTATGGGGCCAAAACGGACATCGTGTACAAAAGGTACGCTCAATTCTTCGTACGCCGACTATCCAAGCCTTCCAAACATAAAATTGCTCATTCTTTCGAAAAATGGCCAAAATCCGTCATACATGACGACGAAGTCGTGAGTTCAATCCAAAAGGGTCGCTAGATTTCCAAAAAGTACTTATGGGCCCAAAACGGACACCGTGTGCAAAAGTTACGCTCAATTCTTCGTACGCCGACTATCCGAGGGTTCCAAATATAGAAATGCTCGTTCTATCGAAAAATGGCTGAAATCCCTCAGACGTCACGACGAAGTCGTCAGTTCAATCCAAAAGGGTCGCTAGATTTCCAAAAAGTACTTATGGGCCCAAAACGGACACCGTGTGCAAAAGTTACGCTCAATTCTTCGTACGCCGACTATCCGAGGGTTCCAAATATAGAAGTTCTCGTTCTATCGTAAAATGGCCGAAATCCCTCAGACGTCACGACGAAGTCGTGAGTTCAATCCAAAAGGGTCGCTAGATTTCCAAAAAGTACTTATGGGCCCAAAACGGACGCCGTGTGCAAAAGTTACGCTCAATTCTTCGTACGCCGACGATCCAAGCCTTCCAAACATAAAACTGCTCATTCTTTCCAAAAATGGCCAAAATCCCTCATACGTCATGACGAAGTGGTGAGTTCAATCCAAAAGGGTCACTACATTTCCAAAAAGTACTTATGGGCTCGAAACGGACACCTCTTGCAAAAGTTACGCTCAATTCTTTGTACGCCGACTATCCGAGCGTTCCAAATATAGAAGCCCTCGTTCAATCGAAAAAAGGCCAAAATCACTCAGACGTCACGACGAAGTAGTGAGTTCAATCCAAAAGGGTCGCTACATTTCCAAAAAGTAATTATGGGCCCGAAACGGACACCTCTTGCAAAAGTTACGCTCAATTCTTCGTACGCCGACAATCCGAGCGTTCCAAATATAGAAGTGCTCGTTCGATTGAAAAATGGCTGAAATCACTCAAACATGACGACGAAGTAGTGAGTTCAATCCAAAAGGGTCGCTACATTTCCAAAAAGTACTTACGGCCCAAAACGGACACCGTGTGCAAAAGTTATGCCCAATTCTTCGTACGCCGACTATCCGAGCCTTCCAAATATAGAAGTGCTCGTTCTTTCGAAAAATGGTCGAAATTCCTCAGACGTCACGACGAAGTAGTGATTTCAATCCAAAAGGGTCGCTAGATTTCCAAAAAGTACTGATGGGCCCGAAATGGACCCGTGTTG
>NW_019234692.1:2092-2326 GCF_002742605.1 Olea europaea var. sylvestris
AAAAGGGTCGCTAGATTTCCAAAAAGTACTTATGGGCCCAAAACGGACGCCGTGTGCAAAAGTTACGCTCAATTCTTCGTACGCCGACGATCCAAGCCTTCCAAACATAAAACTGCTCATTCTTTCCAAAAATGGCGAAAATCCCTCATAAGTCATGACGAAGTGGTGAGTTCAATCCAAAAGGGTCACTACATTTCCAAAAAGTACTTATGGGCCCAAAACGGACACCGTGTG
>NW_019234693.1:0-2326 GCF_002742605.1 Olea europaea var. sylvestris
AATCGCGCCGGAGGCAATTTCGCCATTTTTCGCGATGGTGTCGGAATGGGCTCAAATTTGACAGGTTGATCGGGAACAAAAATATCGCTGGGGGCAATTTCATCATTTTTCGCGACAGTGTCGGAATGGGCTCGAATTTGACAGGTTGATCAGAAACAAAAATTGTGCCAGGGGAAATTTCGTAATTTTTCACGACTGTGTCAGAATGGGCAAAAATTTGATTGGTTGATCGGAAACAAAAACTGCGCCGGGGGCAATTTCGTCATATTTTGCAAAGTTGGCGGAATGGGCTAAAATTTAACAGGTTGACAGGAAACAAAAATCACGCCGGAGGCAATTTCGCCATTTTTCGCGATGGTGTCGGAATGGACTCAAATTTGACAGGTTGATCGGGAACAAAAACTGCGCCGAAGGCAATTTCGTCATTTTTCGCGACTGCGTCGGAATGGGCTCAAATTTGACCGGTTGATCGGAAACAAAAATCGCCCCTGGGGCAGTTTCGTCATTTTTCGCGACAGTGTCGGAATGGGCTAAAATTTGACAGACGAATCGGAAACAAAAATCGCGCCGGGGGCAATTTCGTCATTTTTTATGACGGTATCGGAATGGGCTCAAATTTGACAGGTTGATCGGGAACAAAAACCGTGCCGATGGCAAATTCGTGATTTTCTGCGATGGTGTCGGAATGGGCTCAAATTTGACAGGTTGATCGGGAACAAAAACCGCGCCGAAGGCAATTACGTCATTTTTTGCGACTGCGTCGGAATGGGATCAAATTTGACCGGTTGATCGGAAACAAAAATCGCCCCAGGGGCAATTTCGTCATTTTTCGCGACAGTGTCGGATTGGGCACGAATTTGACAGGTTGATCGGAAACAAAAATCGTGCCAGGGGCAATTTCGTAATTTTTCGCGACTGTGTCGGAATGGGCAAAAATTTGATTGGTTGATCGGAAACAAAAACCGCGCCAGGGGTATTTCGTCTTTTATTGCAAAGTTGGCAGAGTGGGCTAAAATTTAACGGGTTGACCGGAAAAAAAATCGCGCCGGGGGCAATTTCGTCATTTTTCGCGACGGTGTCAGAATGGGCTAAAATTTGATGGGTTGATCGGAAACAAAAATCGCGCCGGGGGCAATTTCGTCATTTTTCACGATGGTGTCGGAATGGGCTCAAATATTTACAGGTTGATCGGGAACAAAAACTGTGCCGACGGCAATTTCGTCATTTTTCGCGACGGAGTCGGAATGGGCTCAAATTTGACAGGTTGATCGGTAACAAAAATCGCACGGGAGCAATTTCGTCATTTTTCGCGACTGCGTCGGAATAGGCTAAAATTCGACACGTTGTTCGGAAACAAAAATCTTATCGTGGGCAATTTCGTCAATTTTCGCGACGGTATCGCAATGGGCTAAAATTTTACCGGTTGATCGGAAACAAAAATCGCGCCGGGGGCAATTTCGTCATTTTTCGCGACAGTGTCGAAATGGGCTAAAATTTGACTGGTTGATTGGAAACAAAAACCGAGCCAGGGGTAATTTCTTCATTTTTCGTAACTGTGACGGAATGGACTCAAATTTGACAGGTTTATCGGGAACAAAAATCGCGCCGGGGGCAACTTCGTCATTTTTCTCGACGGTGTCGGAGTGGGCTAAAATTTGACAGGTTTATCTGAAAAAACAAATCACGCCGAGGGTAATTTCGTCATTTTTCGCGATGGTGTCGGAATGGGCTCAAATTTGACAGGTTGATCCGGAACAGAAATTGCCCCGAAGGTAATTTCGTCATTTTTCGCGACGGTGCCGGAATGGGCTCAAATTTGACAGGTTGATCAGGAATAAAAATCGCGGCAGGGCGATTTCGTCATTTTTCATGACTGCGTCGGAATGGGCTGAAATTCGAACAGGTTGATCCGGAACTGAAATTGCCCCGAAGGTAATTTCGTCATTTTTCGCGACGGTGCCGGAATGGGCTCAAATTTGACAGGTTGATCGGGAACAAAAACCGCGCCGGGGGCAATTTCGTCATTTTTCGCGATGGTGTCGGAATGGGCTCAAATTTGACAGGTTGATCGGGAACAAAAACCGCGCCGGGGGCAATTTCGTCATTTTTCGCGATGGTGTCGGAATGGGCTCAAATTTGAAAGGTTGATCGGGAACAAAAACCGTGCCGACGGCAATTTTGTCATTTTTCGCGACGGAGTCGAAATGGGCTCAAATTCGACAGGTTGATCGGTAACAAAAACCGTGTCGGAGTGGGCTAAAATTTGACCGGTTGATCTGAAAAAACAAATCGCGCCGGGGGCAATTTCGTCATTTTTCGCGATGGT
>NW_019234694.1:0-2325 GCF_002742605.1 Olea europaea var. sylvestris
CAAAGATCTCGATACATTTTCGTACCACCGGGATGTGCAGTGTACGGGGTGGGATGAGCTTCTTTCAACATCTCGTCTCTCAATGCTTCATCCTTAAGCACACAAATTCTCCCTCTAAATATCAGTGCCTGATCCTCAGCTACTCCAAAGTCCTTTATCTTATCGGTACCAACTTCATTCTTAATCTTCTGCAAAAATGAGTCTTTATTTTGTGCTTCTATAATTCGATCTCTAAGAGTAGGTTGAATTATTAAAGCTGTTAGACGAGTAGTGACTTGTTCTGGTGTGGTAACCACTTCAATCCACAACTTTTCCAAGTCCTTGACTAACTCCACTTGAGAGGTGGGTAGTGACGTCAATTGTCCAATTGATTTTCTATTTAGAGCGTCGACCACATCATTAGCCTTACTCGGATGGTAGTGAATAGTGCAGTCGTAATCGTTCACCAATTCCAACCATCATCTTTATCGCATATTCAATTTCTTCTATGTGAAGAAATACTTGAGACTTTTGTGATCTGTGTAGATATCACACTTCTGTCTATACAAGTAGTGTCGCCATATCTTCAAAGCGTGTACTACCGCTGCAAGTTCTAAATCATGCGTCGGGTAGCTCTGCTCATGTTTCTTCAATTGTCTTGAAGCATAGGCTATCACTTTTCCATTCTGCATTAGTACACATCCCAATCCTCGCTTGGATACATTGCTGTATATAACAAACCCTTTCGTACCTTCAGGTATTATTAATACAGGTGCTGATATCAACTTTTGCTTAAGTTCTTGGAAACTTTGTTCGCATTTTTCCGTCCACTAGAATTTTACTTCCTTCCTTGTAAGCTGTGTCATTGGTCCAGCTATTTTGGAGAATCCTTCTATGAATCTCCTATAATATCCAGCCAATCCTAGAAAACTCCATACTTCGCCAGCATTTGTTGGTGTTTTCCAGTTGGTTACTGCTTCTACTTTTGCTGGATCTACTTCAATCCCTTGGGCAGTAACTACATGTCCAAGAAATCCAACCCGTTCAAGCCAAAACTCACACTTCTTGAATTTGGCATACAGCTTCGTAATACCTCTAAGGCTATTCTCAAGTGCTCTTTATGTTGCTCCTTACTCGTAGAATATATGAGAATGTCATCGATGAAGACTATAATAAACTTATCCAAGTATTGATGAAACACTCGATTCATTAGGTCCATGAACACTACAGGTGCATTGGTTAGCCCAAACGGTATCACCATAAACTCGTAGTGTCCATATCGAGTTCTAAAAGCCATCTTAGGTATATCCTTTGTCTCTACTTTCAGTTGATGGTATCCCGATCGTAAATCGATCTTGGAAAATACCTTAGCTCCTTTCAGTTGATCTAACATATCCTCGATCCTCGGGAGTGAGTACTTATTCTTAATGGTTAATCGATTTATCTTCCTATAATCGATGCACATCCTCATGCTTCCATCTTTCTTCTTTACAAACAACACCGGCGCACACCATGGAGAGACGCTTGGTCATATGAAGTCCATATCTAGGATTTCTTTAATTCTTGTAGGTCCTTAAGGGCCATTCGGTATGGCGCCTTAAATGCTGGTGCCGCTCTGAAAATTAGATCTATGGTGAATTTCACTTGTCTATCGGGTGGAATACCAGATAGATCTTTTGGAAACACATCTACGAATTCCCGTACTACTGGTACATCTTCAACCCTTATCATCTCTTGTTTCCCTCCTGAGATACTTACTAAATATCCTTGACATGTTTCTTTTCTCAACATCTTCTCAGCTTGTAAAGCCGATACTAGTCGAATAAGGGGTTTCATCTTCATTCCAAGGAACGAAAATGGTTCCTCTCCTGGTTTCTGAAATGATACTTCCATTTCCTTACATCGGATGGTGGCGTAATTACAACCTAACCAATCCATGCCTAGTATTACATCAAAATCCTTCATTTCTATCATGTGTAGGTTCACTTCCTTTGGTTTTCCCTCAACTTCGATACTTAATGACTTGGCTATTCTATCAGTATTCAAAGGGTTACTCGAAGGAATACTAACTTCTAATGTACCTTCCGACTTATCACAAGTAATACTAGATTTAGCCATAAAAGTTGTTGAAGCAAAGGAGTGTGTAGCTCTCGAATCAAACAATACATAAGCAGGTGTATTGGCTATCAGTAGAGTACCCGTTATGACATTAGAGTTTTCCTCTACATCCTGTTGAGTCAATGCAAAAACTCGTGCTTTCCCGTTCTGGTTCTGGTCGCTGTTATCATCCTTCTTCTGGGTATGTGTGGGACAATCCCTAATGATATGTACTGGCTTGCCACATCG
>NW_019234695.1:0-277 GCF_002742605.1 Olea europaea var. sylvestris
GACACAGTCGCGAAAAAAGACGAAATTGACCTGGCGCTATTTTCGTTTCCGATCTACCGATCAAATTTAAGCCCATTTCGACATAGTTGTGAAAAATGACGAAATTGCCCCCAGCGCGATTTTTATTTCCGATCAACCTGCCAAATTTAAGCCCATTCCGACACAGTCGCGAAAAAAGACGAAATTGACCCAGTGCGGCTTTTGTTTCCGATCTACCTGTCAAATTTTCGCCCATTTCGACACAGTCGTGAAAAATGACGAAATTGCCCCCGGCGCG
>NW_019234695.1:635-2325 GCF_002742605.1 Olea europaea var. sylvestris
CCCTCGGCGCGATTTTTATTTCCGATCGACCAGTCAAATTTTAGCCCATTTCGACACAGTCGCGAAAAATGACGAAATTGCTCCCGGCGTGATTTTTATTTCCGATCAACCAGCCAAATTTAAGCCCATTCCGACACGGTCGCGAAAAAAGACGAAATTGACCCGGAGCGGTTTTTGTTTCCGATCTACCTGTCAAATTTTTGCCCATTTCGACACAGTCGTCAAAAATGATGAATTTGCCCCCGGCGCGATTTTTATTTCCGATCAACCTGCCAAATTTAAGCCCGTTCCGACACAGTCGCGTCAAATGACGAAATTGCCCCCGGCGCTATTTTTGTTTCCGATCAACCAGTCAAATTTTAGCCCATTTCGGCACAGTCGCGAAAAATGACGAAATTGCCCCCGGCGCGATTTTTATTTCCGATCAACCAGTCAAATTTTAGCCCATTTCGGCACAGTCGCTAAAAATGACGAAATTGCCCCCGGCGTGATTTTTGTTTCCGATCAACCTGCCAAATTTAAGCCCATTCCGACACAGTCGCGAAAAAAGACGAATTTGACCTGGCGCGATTTATTTTTCCGATCTATTTGTCAAATTTTTGCCCGTTTCGACACTGTCGTGAAAAATGACGAAATTGCCCCCGGCGCGATTTTTATTTCCGATCAACCAGTCAAATTTTAGCCCATTTCGGCACAGTCGCGAAAAATGACTAAATTACCCCCGGCGCGATTTTTATTTCCGATCAACCTGCCAAATTTAAGCCCATTCCGACACAGTCGCGAAAACAGACGAAATTGACCCAGCGCGGCTTTTGTTTCCGATCTACCTATCAAATTTTCGCCCATTTCGACACAGTCGTGAAAAATGACGAAATTGCCCCCGGCGCGATTTTTATTTCCGATCAACATGTCAAATTTTAGCCCACTTGAACACAATCGCGAAAAATGACGAAATTGCCCCCGACATGATTTTTATTTCCGATCAACCTGCCAAATTTAAGCTCATTCCAACACAGTCGCGAAAAAAGGTGAAATTGACCAGGCGCGAATTTTGTTTCCGATCTATCTGTCAAATTTTAGCCCGTTTCGACACTGTCATGAAAAATGACGAAATTGCCCCCGGCGCGATTTTTATTTCCGATCAACCCGCCAAATTTAAGCCCATTCAGACACAGTCGCGTAAAATGACAAAATTGCCCTCGGCGCGATTTTTATTTCCGATCGACCAGTCAAATTTTAGCCCATTTCGACACAGTCGCGAAAAATGACGAAATTGCTCCCGGCGTGATTTTTATTTCCGATCAACCAGCCAAATTTAAGCCCATTCCGACACGGTCGCGAAAAAAGACGAAATTGACCCGGAGCGGTTTTTGTTTCCGATCTACCTGTTAAATTTTCGCCCATTTCGACACAGTCGTGAAAAATGACGAAATTGCTCCCGGCGCGATTTTTTTTTCCGATCAACATGTCAAATTTTAGCCCACTTGAACACAATCGCGAAAAATGACGAAATTGCCCCCGGCATGATTTTTATTTCCGATCAACCTGCCAAATTTAAGCCCATTCCAACACAGTCCCGAAAAAAGATGAAATTGACCCGGCGCGATTTTTGTTTCCGATCTACCTGTCAAATTTTCGCCCATTTCGACACAGTCGTGAAAAATGACGAAATTGCCCCCGGCGCGATTTT
>NW_019234696.1:0-2325 GCF_002742605.1 Olea europaea var. sylvestris
GGGGCTTAATATTTTGGCTTGTATTTTGTTACACGACAATAATGACCGTTGTTATTCATGTTTTATTATCCATTTCATGTTACTATTATTTATATTTTTTAATGGTATGAATTGTGTTCATATTCTATTATCTATATAATTTTACTATCATTGGTTTTCAAAGTCGTGTAAAATTGAAAATTTCTAATAATTTAAAACGTAACCGTAAATTAACCACCATGTTGCAAACCGTCGAGCTCGAAAGATTGTATCTGAAATTCTCAGCGATTCTTCCACATCTGTCGTAGTAACTTACATAAAATTATAACTAGAAAGTAAACTTTATCATGACGTTGACAGATTTACACTACAATTAATGTATATGTATAAGCCAAAATTGGAATCTGAACTCTTAAATTTGTTGTACCCATGGATTACAATTAGAGACAATGTAGCATCTGTTTACAATTAACTCCGAAAGATGAGCTAATTTCCTAAATAGTCGCTAAATTTTGTCAAAAGTTTTCATGGGGTCACCGAATTTCAAAACTTTCCTAAATAGTTTTGCAAAGTTATTTAAGGAAGTTTTGAAATTCAGTGACCTCCTGAGAACTTTTGAAAAAGTTCAGTGACTATTTAAAAAAGTTTTGAAGTTAAATGATCTCCTGAAATCTTTTGGCAAAGCTCAGTGAATATGTGGATAATTAACTCCGAAAGATTGAAAGTTGAACTCTTATATTTGTTGTACTCATTGATTACATTTAGATATACCAGTAAAACTTTAAAGCTAGTTCTATTAATAACCAATTCTATCTCGTCAATGGTTTAGTTGAACAATCTTTGTATACACATTTTTTATTAATAATTCCTATACAGTGGACATTCTTCATAATGGCCGTGTATTTGGATATAAATTCGTGTGGCGCTGAAAATTCCGAACACTTTAAAACATAACCCTTCATTAACCACCATGTTACAAACAGTCGTGCCCAAAACATTGAAATTAGAATTCTCAACGGTTCTTCTATAACTGCCATAGTAACTCAGAGAAATTTATAACTATGGAGTAATAATTTGTCATGACACTGGTTGATTTACACTACAATTAATATGTATGTATAAGCTAAAATTGAAATCTGAACTCTTAAATTTGTTGTACTCATGGATTACAATTAGATACAATATAGTATCCATTTACAATTAAAATGTATGTACCACCGAAAGATTGAAAGTTGAACTCTTACATTTGTTGTACTCATTGATAACAATTAGATATGACAGTAAACTATAAACCTAGTGCTATTAATAAGTATTTGTATCTCGTCAAGGTTTTAGTTGAAAAATCTTTATATACACACTTTCTAAGTAATACAATGGACATTCCTTATAACGACTGTGTACTAGGATATATACAGTTTCAAATTTATGCACAACAATCATATAGAATCGATAATGCACTTCATGATTGATGATAACCGAACAAGGTGCTAAAATTAATCTCGGTATTTGATTTCCACCTCTTCAACATTGATTTCTATTGTAAAATTAGATAAAAATAATAATAAAAAAAAATTGAATCACTTCACGTACAACACATTAGCACCAACAGGAATTGAATACCGAACTACAAAATGTAGTGTCTGTCGCTCATACATTAAATTGCATAATTGAACACATACCGTTGACATTCAACAAAGAACAACCATATGATCCAAATTCTAATCCCTATATGTCATTTTAGCACACAAAATCTGCCTCCATGCACATTGACTTCCAAAAACGATTGTAAACATCAATCTTTGCACGTAGGTGCACTGTAGAAGCCTGAGAAATAAAATTAAATTAGGCTAGTATTTTGTGATGATATACCCTACGAGCCTAGCTCATTTAAGAAACGAGTCATGGAAGCTCAATCCATGTAAGATTATAAAAGCCCAAGCCATAAGTTAATTAAAAGCCCAACAATTTAAGAGATTAAGTTTAAATAAATTTGATTACAAAAATTTAATAAATAACTGGATTGCCTCAATGGTCATTTACATGATATTTCATATAGGTAACCTATATTTTGAATCACCATGTAGATGCTTTTATAGAACTTTTTATATGAATTATTTTTTTTTATGATTTAGAAACTCTTTAAATTCTTAGTTAAAGACCAAATTTAATGATAATACAACTCATCCATTTGGTTTTTCATTGAAAATGAAGGTTATAAGAAGATGAATGACACTTTTTCACTACACCTTTTCTCAAATTCGAATTTACTCTTATTTTTTTATTTTTTTCTCAAAAAAATATATTTCATGTCAAGTTTAAGGGAATAACAAGGGTGAGAAGAAGAAA
>NW_019234697.1:0-28318 GCF_002742605.1 Olea europaea var. sylvestris
AAATCACAAATTCTTTATTGTTATCAGTAGATTAATTGTCTCAAATGATTTATATAAGGTACAATGTCATCGTTTACAACTCATTACTTCAGCTAGATGACAACTATCAAAAACAATTCAAAAACAGCTCAATCAAACTTCAATACAAATTTCTTCCACAAGAGCATAATTTAACTTATATTTTCGTCAAATAACTAGAAGTTCTACAAAAAAAACTCAGAACAAGAGAAATAGAGAAGTGATCGAGACAGCTCGTGCCCAACAGTTTAGCTCAATCTGAAAAATCTAAATCCCGAGTATCCCTTTATTTTCGGTTGAACAGAGTAGAAGAAGAGTAGAAGACAATTTCAATCCAGAGATCGCAAAAAGAAGTTTAAACCCCTAGCATTGTCCCATATAATGTGAAAAGAGTTGATAAAGACCAATAAAATTACTCAAGAAATTTTTCTGCAACAGAGGAGCTGTCAAGAATTCATTATGTACCTCACTGAGTATCACAAGTGTTGTCTCGGTTTTTAGCTCTTTAACACGGAAACCCTCTTCTACCCAAGAGCGAAAGCCACCTTTGACCAGATATGGACTCTGTCATGCATAAGATGATATTAAAATTATCACTAAATTATTTGATAAGAACTTTCTGGAAAAAATATGGAGTGAAGATCCATTTATGCATGTAACGTGAAGAAGTTTCATTAATGCATTTTTCTTAACTTGATCTTATGGCAATTCAAATTCAATTTCCTAGATATCATGTGCATTTATTCAACAAGGCAATGAAATACAAACCATCTACACTAAAATTACATGCCATAGCTTTTCCCTCTCAGAACTTACAACACTGAATGATTAAATGTCCAATCACTGAGAAATCCAACTTAGTTACATATTAAATGCTAATGTCATCTTAAAAAAAATAAGTAAAGAAAATTGTAAAATTTACTACTAATACAATATTTATGTACGTATTTACGAGTACAATAGTTTTGTACATATTTACGAGAACAGTCAATTGGCTTTTGTATATTGCACAAAAAATTACTATAATCTTAAGAGAAAAGAAATAATGATCAACGCATTTCAAAAGACTAAGATTATTAGATCTCCAATTTCTCATTGTTTATCCATACTAGATTTGACCAACTACCTATCCAACCTCCTCTACCTTCTTGACAGCCTATCTTTATCTCAGTAGAGTCTTTTAATGGCTTATTTCGGTCTTCTTCCCCATTACTTAGACAATTATATATTATTTATTGGCTTTAGTCATGCTTGCCTTAGTTCCGAGCTTTCTCAATGATCTTGCTACGCCCTTGGAACGAGTTCCATCAGCATCCATAATCAAAACCTTGGACCTGTCCTATAGAAAAGGTAATAAAAGTAATTGAGACATCACTTCTAGATCTCATAAATCTTAAATAAACAATTAAAGTATGTAAAACGTCTTCACAACTAAAACAACTGTTGAAGAGACTCTGATCAAAGTAGCACAATCCAAGAGGTGTCATCAAAATGATAATGCTGCTAACTTCAAAAAGTAAATTTTTGTCAAGATACATCTCATATTCTCATCATATATATGATTTACAGGACAAACAGTTACTTTGGCTGCAGCAGTCAATAAAAATACAAAGAGGGAAGAACTCGCAGGATATTAAGAATTAGTTTAAGTGATTAAAAAGTTCGACTGTATAATCTATCCTAAGCAGCACCATCTGCACTCCTTCCGCAACTTTGGGAAAAAACAAGGCACTGGAGGAATAAATTATACTAGCTTCTGCTTGTAGACTAGAAGATTATAAATATAAAAGAACTTATGTTAAGTTCACATACTTGCACAATTTTCAGGTTGCGAATAACAGCAGCAAGCAATGTGTCCTCAAAGTCTCTTCCTGTCTTCAGCAACCTTTGCAGAGAACCATCAACCTGAAAATTCACATAAGTTACATAAGTACACAGAAGGAAGCTAATCTTTCTGTGGGATGCATCTTTTTCTTTTTCAGTTTCCTTTGTAGAAAGCCAAGTCTTCGTCACAGGGTAAAGGTTACAAATTAAAATAAATTCAAGTTACAATGCTTAGGAGGTAAAACCAACCTCAGGTAGTGTAATACTAACATATCGAAACCGGGCTGCCCGACGAAGATCAGGAATACCATCCCTTTCCCTGAGATTCTTCACAAACATAATGCCAAACCCAAAAATCAACAGTAAAATCAGGCTGCTCTGGATGGATTGTTCTCCATAACATAATATTGGCATAAAAAAGTGGAAAAGGAAAGGGTTGTAATTGGTAAGAGCTCTGAAGTAAACTATTCGACCAAATAACAACCAATAGAGAAGACAACAAAAGAGAATTAAAAATCATATAAATAATCTCCTACAAAGAAAAGGCTAAAAAAATTTACAGTCTCTTGCCTCAGGCCTAATATCAATGAGTACAACATTCTCGTTGCTGCGTAGGAGCTCCAAAGTTGACTGAGGAGATAAATCTCCAGCATATCCACCGTACTTTAATACCCGATAAGAAACCCTGCAGAAATCTGATGAAAAATGTAACTCTTCCTAGGTCTAAAAAAAGGGGAAGAAGTCATTATCTAATTTCCAATGGCAATGTGAACTAAAGAAAAGATGGAAGTAAATAAGAAAAATAGGAAGATTATACCATATAGTGCCTGACACTCCAAGAAAAAGAACAGCTGGGATGAGAGGATCATTTGGGTCCAAGCCAAGACTTTTTTCAAATCCCTCCAAAGCAGTGGAAAGCTGTATAACACAATGCAAGATTAGCAAGCACATAAGAACCTTGTCAATCTCAATGTTTATTTCAACAATGAAGCAGGTAATTCATAACAACTAAGTTCTGACCATTCCTAATCATTCTTAATATGTCACGATATCCTACTAAATCTATCTCTAGTATGAAAATTAGTAACAAAAAAAGTATCACGAGCATCAAATAGTTTACCTAATGTGTCATTCTATAGTTTACAAGCAAATAAATATGGAATATACCTGTTGAAAAGCAGTTCCAACTGGCCTCAATACTTTTATCACGGTCTCTTCAGATAAATTAAGTGCATCTTGAAATTCTGAAGGAAGTGATTCCTTAGCAGAACTATAAGCATATCCAACATAGCTGATCCCCTGTCCTAAAGAATCCTCAACCACCACGATTGTTCGCCTCAACGCATCAAGTGCAACAAGCCCCACATTACCTGATGTTTGCTTTAAATCACTGGACAAGCCTGTCAACCTATCACCAGCAGATCCCCCAGATTTATTGATGCCGGATATGATTTTATTGATAGCGTTATCAACTGCTTCATTAGCACTTCCGAGAGCAGTCGTCACGGATGAAGTGATAGTATCGAACGAGTTGTTCAGGGCATTTTCTCCTCTATTGATTGTATCAGCAATGGATTCATTCAGCTCAGCAAAAATATCAGCAGCACTTGTTTTCAAATCAGATAAGGAATTTACATTCACATTCATTGAATCAGATACTGAGGCAGGGTCATCTGGTGCACCATCTATTGGTAGAATTAATTCAGGATTTAAGATATCAGTATATTCGATGGTTTTAGTGGTAATATCCATTAGCTGATCATCTCCAGTAGAAAAACTAGAGCTTTCAACAAATTTCAAATTGGTTGGTCCTAAGGAGTGTGATTCATCAATTACCCCAACTGGATAACCAAAATTGGTTAGTGGTTTTATGTAGTCAAATTTGCTCTGACACAACGACCTATTAATACAATCCATGGAGCCAGATCGTTCACCTTTTTCAACAAAATTAGAATAGAAACATGAAGCGGCTTGTCTCTTGAAGGGAACTCTTCCATTTGAGAAGTTGTGGACTATTCCATCCACATTGTTGAAATTATCCTCAAATGTCTTCCAGTATGAGGAAAGGGGATTCAACCCTCCATGGAGAAACTGCAAAATTAATGATTTCATATGCATAAATAATTTCAGATTCGAATTTATTAAATCTATCTTATCTGGTTTTTCCTTTTTTACTGAAATGTCTGAATGTGAGAACACACTCTATTTTCCATCAATACCCTTGTCTATTCGCCCAATTTATCCTCAATAATTTATTTTCATTATAAAAAATATATGTAATTGGAGAATTCATCAGTGACCGTTACTAGAATGCTTGTTTCAACTTTTAAACTATTTCACTATATACATTCAAAAACTACTCGTTTTCGGCTCCCTCAACCATTTGCTTTCTACTACCTGCTCCCATTTTGTAATTATGCACAAAGAAATACAACGATAAGTTGGTTTTTTTTTTTTTTTTTTTTTAATGGTTTTCTACGACCAATATGGAGGCTTTGCTTTTATCAAAAGTATCATGTTGTATAATGGTAGATTACATAAATTATGCCTTTGCCCATTTTGAGAATTCTGTGGTAGTATAAAAATGTATACATTTTCTGAATGATAAGAGGAGCATAGGTTGGCACAATCAAAGTTCAACGTTAGTTCCAAGATTTTGAATTTCCACAGGTTATCAGCAACAACCATGTAGCAACTTATTTTCTTTGGTTAATCTTAAATCAAATTATTTATTTTTCTGAATTGAAATTCATTTTGACATAGAATTGAAGTGTTCATTATGAAGGTCATCTCCGGGCCTCTACCATCAACTTATACAAAACCCTACCAATCAACCATCAGTGTTGATTAGTGTATGTCTAAAGTCCCATGTTGGTTTTATTGATGGGAAAAATTATTAATTTGTTACGTGGACCTACAAAATTAAGTTCAAAATTAAAGTGATCTAATAAAAGAATTAAGTAATTGGACTTTGGGCATCTAAATAAAGTACGGGCCGAATTATATATACAGAGACCAGAGTCCTTGAGAATTGTATTTCATGATAAGCGAAATATATATGGAAACTATATATAAGGTTAGGATCCCCAATTCATATGCAATTTCTCATTATTTATAACACCCATCAATACAAGAATTAATTGAAAAAGTTTATTGAAGAGGAAGGTCAACAACCCCACACAAGGAATCCAAGAATCAAGAAGGAGGATTAAAGAATTCAAGAATCTACTATCAAGAATCAAGACTAAAGATCCAGAAGTCAAGATTCAAAGATTTACATAGCCCCGGTTTGGGCCCCATTTTTTTCCTTTTTTTTTTTTTTTTGCCAAAACTCATTTTTCTATAATATTTGGCAGATGACAGCATCCAACACTTAATTGGTGTCAGAAATATATACAGACAATATCATGCTGTTG
This sequence comes from Olea europaea var. sylvestris, assembly GCF_002742605.1. NCBI lineage: Eukaryota > Viridiplantae > Streptophyta > Magnoliopsida > Lamiales > Oleaceae > Olea > Olea europaea. The sequence goes on from NW_019234697.1 coordinate 5,259, forward strand.
AGACTTTGTGACTAATTTGCCCTAAGATGTATTGCACTATGTACATAACTGCCCTCCACCTTTTTTTGTGTGAATTGCACTGAACAATAAATTTAAGGGCAGAAATGGAAAATTAGTAATTCAAAAATCAGCTTCAAGCTTGACAAGCATGTGCCTCATTTATTGTCAGCTCCTACCGTCCTTGTTATCTGACATAGGCCCACAATTGTTGAAAAATGGCCAGAAAAATTGGCCAAGAATGGGGGCCAAACACAAGCTTAATACAGTTGCCTTTTATAAAGAAACGATGTGTGTGAATTCACGTGGTATTAAACATAAATTAATCAATAAAAATTCTGCTTCATTATAGCACAAGCAATCAAGTCACATCTCTCAAAAGAGAAAGGAATAGCTTGAGTCAGAAGGAATTCTTGAAGCCCTTGATTTTATGTACTCGAATGTTTGTGTTAATTATATTAAAGGGAAACAAACAAATATAAGGATATTAGGTGCTAATAAGACTCCGGACGTCTTAGAACTAATTCATATAGATATTTGTGGACCATTTTCTTTTATTTCTTGGAATAGTCAATAGTCACATATTACGTTTATAGACGATTATTTTAGCTATGTCTACCTATATATGATTCTTAAGAAATTACAATCCTGGACGTGTTCAAGGCTATAATTGAAAATCAACTCGGCAAAAGAATAAAACAAGTCAGATCTGATCGTGATGGTGAATACTATGGCAGTTATAACACATCAGGAGAAAAATGTGTGGAATCATCCTACAATACACATAAATCTCTATAGGAAAAAGCACTAAAAACTGCAACTTAAATTCTCAATAAAGTTTCAAGTAAAACAACTATCAAAACCTGCTATAACCTTTAGACAGGAAAGAAACCTAATTTGAAGTATTTGCACATTTGGGATTGTCCAGTTAAGGTAAGGTCTTAGAATATGTAGAATAAGAATTTCTCTGTATGAAGGCCAAACCTGAAACCTAGAAACTCCAGAGCAAGACAAGCAACTATCCACTAAACACTTTTGAAATGCATACCAGCCATTGAAAAATGAACTGGACTCTAGAATTATCAATTGCTAATTATTGGATACTTTAAAAGGTCATGGGGTTACAAATTTTTAAAATCCTAATATCAAGTCAATTTTTGAAATATAAAATGTCAAAATCTTTAAAGATGTAGAGTTTGCGAAGGGAAATAAGATTATAAATTTAAGGATTTTGTCTTGGAGGAAGAATATGTATATATTTCTTCTGTTGCAATTAATGGTTGATCAGGACCAAGGACAAATTTTTGCTCCAGATCTTGTTAAAAAGCAATTTTGGATCAAGACAATATTACAAAACCCCCTATACACAATAAAGAGTATATTCCAGAAACAATCTCAAAAACAAATGTAATTAAGAAAATCCATTAGAGAAATAAAAAAAGACAATTCTAGATGACTTTATAGTCTTTCTCCAAAAATATGAGGAAGGCATTGGATTGATGGAAGAAAATCTGATTAATCAACTTTCATCAAGCCATGCAAAGGAATAATTCTCAAAAGTAATTGACGTCATGAATGAAGAGATAAAGTCCATAAAAGACAATGAAGTTTGAAAACTCATCCTATTACCTGAAGGTGCGAAGCCCAGTGGATGTAAATAGATATTTAAAACCAAGAGCGATTCAAAAGATGATCCGGAGAGATATAAGGCTCGTCTTGTAGTAAATGGCTTTACTCAAAAGAAAGGCATTAACTTTAAAGGGATTTTCTCTCCAGATTCTAAGAAAGACTCCTTTAGGACTATTGTGGCACTTGTGACACATTGATCTTGAGTTACGTCAAATGATTTACAAATTAAAGAAACCCATCTATGAGCTTTTATAGACTTCTTGTCAATGGTATCACAAATTTTATCAAATAATTATCTCGTTTGGTTTTGAGATGAATGCAATTGATGATTGTGTATATCACAACTTCAGTGGGAGTAAGCATATTTTCTTGGTATTGTATATCGATGACATACTACTTCCCTTCACTGATATAAGCTTATTATACGAAACCATTTCTGTCATGAAATTTTGAAATGAAAGATCTTGGTGACGCTTTTTTGTGTTAGGGATACAAATACAGCGGATCGTTCTCGGGGTATTTTCGAATTCACAAAAGAGTTATATCGATACGGTTCTTAAGAGATTTGGGATGCAAGAATGTAAATCAGGTGATACCCTTATTGTTAATGGAAATAAATTTAGTCTCAATCAATGCCCTAAAGATAAACTTAAAGAAGAAGAAATACATAAAATTTCCTATGCTTCAATAGTTGGGAGTTTAATGTGCGCTCAGGTTTGCACACATCAGGATATAGCATTCACCATTAGAATGTTGAGCAAATATTTAGGTAACTTTAGGATGAATATTTGGAAAGCAGCCAATTGGGTTATTCGGTATTTATAGGGAACTAAGGATTACATGATTTCATTCAAGAAAATCAGACCAATTAGAGATTATTAGATATTCTAATTTTGATCATGGAATATAACTATGAAATTTTATCACTGGGCTGCTTATTTTAGATGGAATTGAAAGACTACTTAAGTTATCCTATGACAATTACAGTCTTGTATTACAACAGGAACTCGATGATGTTAAAGTTTACAAACATTAAGTTCCTAGTTGTTAAGAAAAGAATTCAAAGTGTTCAGGCTTCTATGAAACACATTAGGAAAAACTCTACAATTATGGATCCGCTTTGGTGCAAAAGTTTATGAAATTCTTATAATTAGAATTGAAATAAGAAATATATTGAAATAACTTGCTTTGTATTAATTAAATAATGATTATTTGTTATAGAAAGTAGATAATACCCCTATATTTACAAGCAAGATTATTCCTTACTTCCAATAGTATTAGAAAATTGAAACTAATTGAAAATATAATCCTAATTAAATAAAAGATAAAGTCCTATCACAACTATACAAGAAAAGTAAAAAAAATTAAACATAATTGAAAAGATAAAATCCTAGAAAAGATAAAACATAATTGTAGTAGAAAACTATTAATTATAGTTGTGATTTACTTTGCACCTTTTGATAATATGCCAGTTTAGTGAGAGTTTGTACTCGGATCTTTTCTGTTGTAGACGCATTTTTATATGTGAATATTCGGTTTATTTTAGAAATAAAGTATTCGGTTCAATTTTACTCTAATTAAAGTTTAAGGCTGATCTCATTAAAGAATAAGGTAGGACCAATTGGAAATAAACATGTTTGGATCAGATTACAAGCAATTTCCACGCTACACATCCACACTTGATCTATGTTATTTGATTGTATTGATATACGAGACCATTGATACGTTTAGTTATGATACTTGTAACGAAGACTGCGTTGATCCTATATTGAAATAATTGATGAACGAAATTGTTCGAAGATACTTTTGGTTAAGATAGCAAAAGTTTTGAACTCAAATTTATAAGATAACATATGCGGCCTAGGTGGGAGATTATTGGGAAAAATTATTACTTTGTTACGCAGCCCTACATATGTAATTAAATGTATATAACGTTATCTTAAAGTTAAGCTCAAAATTAAAATGATGTAATAAAGAATTAAGTAATTGGGCTTTGGGCATATAAATAAAATATGGGTTAGACTATTTATGTAGAGACCAAATTTTTTTAGAATTGTATTGATAAACGAAATACATATGAAAATTATATATATAGTTATGGTCCACAATTCATACGCAATTTCTCATTCTCTGTATCATCCCAACGACACGAAAATTAATAGAGAAAGCATATTGAATAGGAGCATAAAGGAATCCAAGTATCAGGAAGAATGATTGAAGAATTCAAGAATCCACGATCAATAATCAATATTAAAGATCCAGAAGTCAAGATTTAAGGATTCTAATTCAAGCTTCAAGGTTCAATATTCAAGATACAAACCAGTGATTCAACTTATGTTCCGCATTTAATAATTCTCTCGGTGATTTGAAGGGAATATCTTGGCAATAAAGGAATTTAGATTTTCAAGTTCTAAAGTTCCATAAAAGATTCAACATTTATAGTTACACGTCCCAAATTCACAGGTTAATTATCTTCCAGTCTTGGAGCTAAAATTGAAAACTTACATACTGAGACAAGCATGTTTCTAGGAAAACTATCATATTGATCTCAGTATTCAGGTATTAAATGACATGAACGAAATCCTTTTATAATATTTATTTACATTAATCAAATTCAATGACCTCCGAATCAAGTAAATCCAATTTTCTCATCTAATCTCAATGTTACCTAATCGGTCTTATATAGGGATAGAACTTACAACAATGTACAACCCAAAATCAAATAAATGCCCCCAAAAACACATGAAAATGTGAAATTCCAAATTCCAACGTTCAAAAAGAAAATATCTCACCCGTGAATGATAAGAGCAGCTGGTGGATGCTGAGCAAACAGGCAACATTATCGTTTATATCCTCAATTAAGCTAAATCAGAAAAACCCATTAAGATTTTCTAACTTCGAATGAAAATCTTGAAATGGATTTTGAGAAATAGTAACGGTAGTGTGATTTGTCAAGATTATAGCGATTGTATGAATATATGCGAGTTATTTTTGTTTTATTGTGAGAATTATCCTATGAAATGATGTGAAATGAAGGATGAGAGGTGGGTAGAAATAGCTTCATCTGCTAGACACTCGATTGCCTCTCGTTTTTGTCTCGTGGGGACAAATAGGAGCTGTGTTACTCTGTGTTCGCTCACTCTACACTTGGTTTGATGATAAGTTTCTTTATTTAAATGAAATTGACCCACCCCATATGGAAAATAAAGCTTTTTTCCCATAATGTATTTAACATGTTGGTTGACATGCATTCACATCCGTGTGGACTCCAAGTAGAATCCACTTGAATAAAAAAAATACCCAAAAAAGTGCACCCCCACCCCATTTGTGACTTATGAGTACCATGTGGGAAAAAGTGTCAAACCCTCCCCCAACCAGATAGCTTGATTACCCATATAAACCATGTCGTTGGTTTAGTGGGATTTTGAGCATTTATCTTTATAAATCAAGTTTAAAAGTGTTCGTAAAAATGGCATAAATCCTACTTAAGCCTTCATTTTAATGAAATTTTAGGGAAAAATGTATTTTCGAATAGTAATTTTTTAAGAATGTGTGATTGAAAAAGAAAAAAAAAAATCGAATTTACGTGTAATATTATTTTATTGAATATTGTGTGGTTAAAATGAAAGAGAAAAATGAATTAAAATAAAAATTGAGCTCAATCAAGACTATTTGAGAAGAGATCGCTTGAGCAAAGTCACGTGAAGACCGCATAAATTGATAAAAATTTACCATCGTATATGTTAGTTCGAAAAAGGGTGAACGGTAACAATCAATTTGAATTTCACGTAGCTTATGAAATGCCTACTTTGCGAATTTATCGGTATTAATCATTCTCTCCTTCGAGTCGGTTTCAAGCATAAGTTTATACCTAAAGTGTTTATGGTAAATTTTATTGGTGGTCACCCAACTTTGAACAAGTCTCAATTGGGTCCTCCAACTCTAAAAAGTCTATCAAGTTTTTAAATTTAGAGCATTTATAATTGACACTTAATTTACAAACAACATCTTATGCATAGAGTAGTTTAAATTTAGAGAGTATAATTTTCTATAAACTCTAACAATGCTCTCTATTTTAGTTCTTCATCTTGTTTTTCTTAAGAATTATTTATTGGTTTCTCCTCAACTTTTATTTAAGATAAACTTTTTATATGCCAATGTGAATCAATTCAAACGTGATTTGAATAATTTAAGTGGAATATTGAATGCAATTTTATAAAGTAAAAATAGATTGTCAAACTCACTTTCTATTTTTAAAAGTTAAAATAGATAGTTATTTTTAAACGTTAACTCTTTAAAATAGAAAACACTTATATTCAAAAAAAACTTTATTTTAAATTCAATCACTCTATTAAATGTATTAATGCAATTGATTAGATTTTACATCATCGAATCTTATTAAAACTAGACCAAATGACAAAAATGCACAAAGGCCGAAACTACAATATAATGATTTTAACATGTAACGCCACCTACCAGTGGAGTTTGAGCACAGAGCGTATTAGGCATTAAAGCAGTAAAACATGGACCTCGAAAAGGCTGGAGAAACAAGAGTACTACAGTTACATGAGTTGGAGGAATTCAGAAGAGAGACATATGAGAATGCATCCATTTACAAGGAAAGGACAAAGCAGTGGCACAACAAAAACATCTGGCAACGAATTTTTTGAGTGGGGGATCAAATGCTATTATACAATTCCCGACTTAAGCTTTTTCTAGGAAAATTGAAGTCTAGATGGTCCAGTCCTTTTACGGTCTCTCAGGTGTTTCTCTACGGGATAGTTGAATTACACCTTCCAACTAAAGGAAATTTCAAAGTAAATGGCCAACGCATCAAGCATTATGTGGAAGATTTCCCCACCGCTAAAGAGAGTCTTGACCTAGCTGTTCCCGAATAACTGCGGCACTATGTCCAGCTAATGACTTAAACGAAGCGCTTCTTGGGAGGCAACCCAAGCTCTACCCTTTATTTGATTATTGGTTTTTGCTTTGATTTTGTTGTTCTTTGAATAATCTATACTATAGTAGTAACACTTTCTTTTGTTTTTGTAGGAGAATCCATAAAGTTTACATATTACGGAATAAGAGGTGGAATTTGAATTCTACAATGAAAATGGATGTGTGATAAGGAGGAGGAGTTAAAAAAAAAAAAAGGCTAGTAACACAGCGCCCAAGCACTGCCTGAGTGCTGCGAAACTGCCGAATGGCAGAAACGCAACGCCTGCATTCTGCCAGAATCGGCAGAAACACAGCGCCTAGGCACTTCGACCCGCCCCCTATGTTTTATTTATTTATTTATTTTTTACTTATTTTCTATTTCTTATAACCTCTTGTCCTCTTCCTTTTCACAATACGTAATTTACCCAATCCTACTCCCTCTCATCTTCTTCCCTAACACCCTTAATTTTACCCCTTTTCATCTCCTCCTCAACCCTCCCAAGGTACCATTTTCCCCTCTTTTTCCTTATTTAAGTTTTTTTTTTCTTTGTTGATTTTATTTTGTTTTATTCTTCCTCTTTTCACCTCACCCACATTACAATTCTTTCAATTACACATATTCTCGCCCCCCATCTCCTTGTTGTTTTCAACATTTCATTGTTACAAAGTGTGAATTCATCAATTCCTATTAGTTTCCACAGCACCATTCCAGGTATGGCTTTTTTTTGCTCCCTATTTTTTTCTCTTACGTGATAATTGATACTTATATGTGCCTATTTTTTATAATTATGTTAAGAGGAGGGCTTGCTTCGTTGAGGTGTCAAGAAATTCGTGTATGATGCAGATAATGTGGCATGAATTACTTCTAAATTATGGGCAATTTTTGGTGAAAATTTGGTGCCTTCAAAATGTTTGATGGATTGCCTAGGTGAACATAGTTGGGTATAAAAGAGCTAATGTGGCTATTGTGCTAATTGACTTATGTGGGGATTGCCATGTAGATGATCGTAAATTGAAATTGGGTTTAGAATACATCTATTGCACGTTCGACCATAGTCTGCCCTTATGGCTAGATTTTAAGTCCTGCCTTATCTTCCTTCACTACTGATCACTTTTTTTTTTTTTTTTTTTTTTTTTAATGGTTTTCTACGACCAATATGGAGGCTTTGCTTTTATCAAAAGTATCATGTTGTATAATGGTAGATTACATAAATTATGCCTTTGCCCATTTTGAGAATTCTGTGGTAGTATAAAAATGTATACATTTTCTGAATGATAAGAGGAGCATAGGTTGGCACAATCAAAGTTCAACGTTAGTTCCAAGATTTTGAATTTCCACAGGTTATCAGCAACAACCATGTAGCAACTTATTTTCTTTGGTTAATCTTAAATCAAATTATTTATTTTTCTGAATTGAAATTCATTTTGACATAGAATTGAAGTGTTCATTATGAAGGTCATCTCCGGGCCTCTACCATCAACTTATACAAAACCCTACCAATCAACCATCAGTGTTGATTAGTGTATGTCTAAAGTCCCGTGTTGGTTTTATTGATGGGAAAAATTATTAATTTGTTACGTGGACCTACAAAATTAAGTTCAAAATTAAAGTGATCTAATAAAAGAATTAAGTAATTGGACTTTGGGCATCTAAATAAAGTACGGGCCGAATTATATATACAGAGACCAGAGTCCTTGAGAATTGTATTTCATGATAAGCGAAATATATATGGAAACTATATATAAGGTTAGGATCCCCAATTCATATGCAATTTCTCATTCTTTATAACACCCATCAATACAAGAATTAATTGAAAAAGTTTATTGAAGAGGAAGGTCAACAACCCCACACAAGGAATCCAAGAATCAAGAAGGAGGATTAAAGAATTCAAGAATCTACTATCAAGAATCAAGACTAAAGATCCAGAAGTCAAGATTCAAAGATTTACATAGCCCCGGTTTGGGCCCCATTTTTTTCCTTTTTTTTTTTTTTTTGCCAAAACTCATTTTTCTATAATATTTGGCAGATGACAGCATCCAACACTTAATTGGTGTCAGAAATATATACAGACAATATCATGCTGTTGAGACTTTGTGACTAATTTGCCCTAAGATGTATTGCACTATGTACATAACTGCCCTCCACCTTTTTTTGTGTGAATTGCACTGAACAATAAATTTAAGGGCAGAAATGGAAAATTAGTAATTCAAAAATCAGCTTCAAGCTTGACAAGCATGTGCCTCATTTATTGTCAGCTCCTACCGTCCTTGTTATCTGACATAGGCCCACAATTGTTGAAAAATGGCCAGAAAAATTGGCCAAGAATGGGGGCCAAACACAAGCTTAATACAGTTGCCTTTTATAAAGAAACGATGTGTGTGAATTCACGTGGTATTAAACATAAATTAATCAATAAAAATTCTGCTTCATTATAGCACAAGCAATCAAGTCACATCTCTCAAAAGAGAAAGGAATAGCTTGAGTCAGAAGGAATTCTTGAAGCCCTTGATTTTATGTACTCGAATGTTTGTGTTAATTATATTAAAGGGAAACAAACAAATATAAGGATATTAGGTGCTAATAAGACTCCGGACGTCTTAGAACTAATTCATATAGATATTTGTGGACCATTTTCTTTTATTTCTTGGAATAGTCAACAGTCACATATCACGTTCATAGACGATTATTTTAGCTATGTCTACCTATATATGATTCTTAAGAAATTACAATCCTGGACGTGTTCAAGGCTATAATTGAAAATCAACTCGGCAAAAGAATAAAACAAGTCAGATCTGATCGTGATGGTGAATACTATGGCAGTTATAACACATCAGGAGAAAAATGTGTGGAATCATCCTACAATACACATAAATCTCTATAGGAAGAAGCACTAAAAACTGCAACTTAAATTCTCAATAAAGTTTCAAGTAAAACAACTATCAAAACCTGCTATAACCTTTAGACAGGAAAGAAACCTAATTTGAAGTATTTGCACATTTGGGATTGTCCAGTTAAGGTAAGGTCTTAGAATATGTAGAATAAGAATTTCTCTGTATGAAGGCCAAACCTGAAACCTAGAAACTCCAGAGCAAGACAAGCAACTATCCACTAAACACTTTTGAAATGCATACCAGCCATTGAAAAATGAACTGGACTCTAGAATTATCAATTGCTAATTATTGGATACTTTAAAAGGTCATGGGGTTACAAATTTTTAAAATCCTAATATCAAGTCAATTTTTGAAATATAAAATGTCAAAATCTTTAAAGATGTAGAGTTTGCGAAGGGAAATAAGATTATAAATTTAAGGATTTTGTCTTGGAGGAAGAATATGTATATATTTCTTCTGTTGCAATTAATGGTTGATCAGGACCAAGGACAAATTTTTGCTCCAGATCTTGTTAAAAAGCAATTTTGGATCAAGACAATATTACAAAACCCCCTATACACAATAAAGAGTATATTCCAGAAACAATCTCAAAAACAAATGTAATTAAGAAAATCCATTAGAGAAATAAAAAAAGACAATTCTAGATGACTTTATAGTCTTTCTCCAAAAATATGAGGAAGGCATTGGATTGATGGAAGAAAATCTGATTAATCAACTTTCATCAAGCCATGCAAAGGAATAATTCTCAAAAGTAATTGACGTCATGAATGAAGAGATAAAGTCCATAAAAGACAATGAAGTTTGAAAACTCATCCTATTACCTGAAGGTGCGAAGCCCAGTGGATGTAAATAGATATTTAAAACCAAGAGCGATTCAAAAGATGATCCGGAGAGATATAAGGCTCGTCTTGTAGTAAATGGCTTTACTCAAAAGAAAGGCATTAACTTTAAAGGGATTTTCTCTCCAGATTCTAAGAAAGACTCCTTTAGGACTATTGTGGCACTTGTGACACATTGATCTTGAGTTACGTCAAATGATTTACAAATTAAAGAAACCCATCTATGAGCTTTTATAGACTTCTTGTCAATGGTATCACAAATTTTATCAAATAATTATCTCGTTTGGTTTTGAGATGAATGCAATTGATGATTGTGTATATCACAACTTCAGTGGGAGTAAGCATATTTTCTTGGTATTGTATATCGATGACATACTACTTCCCTTCACTGATATAAGCTTATTATACGAAACCATTTCTGTCATGAAATTTTGAAATGAAAGATCTTGGTGACGCTTTTTTGTGTTAGGGATACAAATACAGCGGATCGTTCTCGGGGTATTTTCGAATTCACAAAAGAGTTATATCGATACGGTTCTTAAGAGATTTGGGATGCAAGAATGTAAATCAGGTGATACCCTTATTGTTAATGGAAATAAATTTAGTCTCAATCAATGCCCTAAAGATAAACTTAAAGAAGAAGAAATACATAAAATTTCCTATGCTTCAATAGTTGGGAGTTTAATGTGCGCTCAGGTTTGCACACATCAGGATATAGCATTCACCATTAGAATGTTGAGCAAATATTTAGGTAACTTTAGGATGAATATTTGGAAAGCAGCCAATTGGGTTATTCGGTATTTATAGGGAACTAAGGATTACATGATTTCATTCAAGAAAATCAGACCAATTAGAGATTATTAGATATTCTAATTTTGATCATGGAATATAACTATGAAATTTTATCACTGGGCTGCTTATTTTAGATGGAATTGAAAGACTACTTAAGTTATCCTATGACAATTACAGTCTTGTATTACAACAGGAACTCGATGATGTTAAAGTTTACAAACATTAAGTTCCTAGTTGTTAAGAAAAGAATTCAAAGTGTTCAGGCTTCTATGAAACACATTAGGAAAAACTCTACAATTATGGATCCGCTTTGGTGCAAAAGTTTATGAAATTCTTATAATTAGAATTGAAATAAGAAATATATTGAAATAACTTGCTTTGTATTAATTAAATAATGATTATTTGTTATAGAAAGTAGATAATACCCCTATATTTACAAGCAAGATTATTCCTTACTTCCAATAGTATTAGAAAATTGAAACTAATTGAAAATATAATCCTAATTAAATAAAAGATAAAGTCCTATCACAACTATACAAGAAAAGTAAAAAAAATTAAACATAATTGAAAAGATAAAATCCTAGAAAAGATAAAACATAATTGTAGTAGAAAACTATTAATTATAGTTGTGATTTACTTTGCACCTTTTGATAATATGCCAGTTTAGTGAGAGTTTGTACTCGGATCTTTTCTGTTGTAGACGCATTTTTATATGTGAATATTCGGTTTATTTTAGAAATAAAGTATTCGGTTCAATTTTACTCTAATTAAAGTTTAAGGCTGATCTCATTAAAGAATAAGGTAGGACCAATTGGAAATAAACATGTTTGGATCAGATTACAAGCAATTTCCACGCTACACATCCACACTTGATCTATGTTATTTGATTGTATTGATATACGAGACCATTGATACGTTTAGTTATGATACTTGTAACGAAGACTGCGTTGATCCTATATTGAAATAATTGATGAACGAAATTGTTCGAAGATACTTTTGGTTAAGATAGCAAAAGTTTTGAACTCAAATTTATAAGATAACATATGCGGCCTAGGTGGGAGATTATTGGGAAAAATTATTACTTTGTTACGCAGCCCTACATATGTAATTAAATGTATATAATGTTATCTTAAAGTTAAGCTCAAAATTAAAATGATGTAATAAAGAATTAAGTAATTGGGCTTTGGGCATATAAATAAAATATGGGTTAGACTATTTATGTAGAGACCAAATTTTTTTAGAATTGTATTGATAAACGAAATACATATGAAAATTATATATATAGTTATGGTCCACAATTCATACGCAATTTCTCATTCTCTGTATCATCCCAACGACACGAAAATTAATAGAGAAAGCATATTGAATAGGAGCATAAAGGAATCCAAGTATCAGGAAGAATGATTGAAGAATTCAAGAATCCACGATCAATAATCAATATTAAAGATCCAGAAGTCAAGATTTAAGGATTCTAATTCAAGCTTCAAGGTTCAATATTCAAGATACAAACCAGTGATTCAACTTATGTTCCGCATTTAATAATTCTCTCGGTGATTTGAAGGGAATATCTTGGCAATAAAGGAATTTAGATTTTCAAGTTCTAAAGTTCCATAAAAGATTCAACATTTATAGTTACACGTCCCAAATTCACAGGTTAATTATCTTCCAGTCTTGGAGCTAAAATTGAAAACTTACATACTGAGACAAGCATGTTTCTAGGAAAACTATCATATTGATCTCAGTATTCAGGTATTAAATGACATGAACGAAATCCTTTTATAATATTTATTTACATTAATCAAATTCAATGACCTCCGAATCAAGTAAATCCAATTTTCTCATCTAATCTCAATGTTACCTAATCGGTCTTATATAGGGATAGAACTTACAACAATGTACAACCCAAAATCAAATAAATGCCCCCAAAAACACATGAAAATGTGAAATTCCAAATTCCAACGTTCAAAAAGAAAATATCTCACCCGTGAATGATAAGAGCAGCTGGTGGATGCTGAGCAAACAGGCAACATTATCGTTTATATCCTCAATTAAGCTAAATCAGAAAAACCCATTAAGATTTTCTAACTTCGAATGAAAATCTTGAAATGGATTTTGAGAAATAGTAACGGTAGTGTGATTTGTCAAGATTATAGCGATTGTATGAATATATGCGAGTTATTTTTGTTTTATTGTGAGAATTATCCTATGAAATGATGTGAAATGAAGGATGAGAGGTGGGTAGAAATAGCTTCATCTGCTAGACACTCGATTGCCTCTCGTTTTTGTCTCGTGGGGACAAATGGGAGCTGTGTTACTCTGTGTTCGCTCACTCTTTACTTGGTTTGATGATAAGTTTCTTTATTTAAATGAAATTGACCCACCCCATATGGAAAATAAAGCTTTTTTCCCATAATGTATTTAACATGTTGGTTGACATGCATTCACATCCGTGTGGACTCCAAGTAAAATCCACTTGAATAAAAAAAATACCCAAAAAAGTGCACCCCCACCCCATTTGTGACTTATGAGTACCATGTGGGAAAAAGTGTCAAACCCTCCCCCAACCAGATAGCTTGATTACCCATATAAACCATGTCGTTGGTTTAGTGGGATTTTGAGCATTTATCTTTATAAATCAAGTTTAAAAGTGTTCGTAAAAATGGCATAAATCCTACTTAAGCCTTCATTTTAATGAAATTTTAGGGAAAAATGTATTTTCGAATAGTAATTTTTTAAGAATGTGTGATTGAAAAAGAAAAAAAAAAATCGAATTTACGTGTAATATTATTTTATTGAATATTGTGTGGTTAAAATGAAAGAGAAAAATGAATTAAAATAAAAATTGAGCTCAATCAAGACTATTTGAGAAGAGATCGCTTGAGCAAAGTCACGTGAAGACCGCATAAATTGATAAAAATTTACCATCGTATATGTTAGTTCGAAAAGGGTGAACGGTAACAATCAATTTGAATTTCACGTAGCTTATGAAATGCCTACTTTGCGAATTTATCGGTATTAATCATTCTCTCCTTCGAGTCGGTTTCAAGCATAAGTTTATACCTAAAGTGTTTATGGTAAATTTTATTGGTGGTCACCCAACTTTGAACAAGTCTCAATTGGGTCCTCCAACTCTAAAAAGTCTATCAAGTTTTTAAATTTAGAGCATTTATAATTGACACTTAATTTACAAACAACATCTTATGCATAGAGTAGTTTAAATTTAGAGAGTATAATTTTCTATAAACTCTAACAATGCTCTCTATTTTAGTTCTTCATCTTGTTTTTCTTAAGAATTATTTATTGGTTTCTCCTCAACTTTTATTTAAGATAAACTTTTTATATGCCAATGTGAATCAATTCAAACGTGATTTGAATAATTTAAGTGGAATATTGAATGCAATTTTATAAAGTAAAAATAGATTGTCAAACTCACTTTTTATTTTTAAAAGTTAAAATAGATAGTTATTTTTAAACGTTAACTCTTTAAAATAGAAAACACTTATATTCAAAAAAAACTTTATTTTAAATTCAATCACTCTATTAAATGTATTAATGCAATTGATTAGATTTTACATCATCGAATCTCATTAAAACTAGACCAAATGACAAAAATGCACAAAGGCCGAAACTACAATATAATGATTTTAACATGTAACTGAGGTTAAGGTTAAAATCTTTACATGTTCAAATCTAACTCAAATGCCAAGAGTAAGCCCCCGTTTGGCACCCATTTTCTAGAAATGAAAATGAGTGAAATAATATTTTTTTTAAAAATGAGTGATTAAAAAAGAAAGAAAAATTTTCAATTTATAATATTATTTTATAAAAATTGTATGGTTAAAAGTAGGAGAGAGAAAAATTAAATGTATAATGAAATTTAACGAGAGCCAAACAAGAGCTAAAGCCTTATCAACTGATGACCTGAGTTTGCGGGATTAAAATCCTCCTCTTTCAAAGAACAAGAAAATACAAGAACGACATTCGATATTTTTTTTTTTTTTTTTTTTTTTAATATGTTGAGAAAATCATGCACCCTTACACATCATTTAGTTAAGAATAATGCTACCTAGCCAAATATGATTATAAATAAAAATAACAACAAAAATGCATTTCACAAAATGTGTTAATAACAATGAACAATTATTAATTATATATGAAAATTAATATTTGACTTCGATTGAATTAATAAACTATTTATAAGTTTGTATTCAAACTTTACACATCATTTAATAACAACAAATACATTATCATAATCCAGTGATGTAAAGAACAAGAGTGAAGTTAACTCACGCCTTGCTTGTAGTCGTAATGTGGGGGTTTCGAATCCTGAGACATGAAATTAGACTCCTTGTAGGCGCAGTGTACTAACAGCTCTTGCTCCCTGGCTTGCTGAAGCACATCCCGCAATTTATTTCCCTCACAAAACTCTAGGGACGGAGCGGTGGGAACCCTCAAGGATGGGATTCAACCTTTTTTTTTTTTTTTTTAATACACATTATCATCTATACTGGTGGTGCTAAACACTTAGGTTACGGAAAAAAATTCTATGGTTGATTCATAGCTTTTGATGATGTGGCACCTTCATGGTCCACGGAGATCCTATGAAATTCAATCCGATTTTAATCCAACATCCAATTTCTATGCGATCCCAGGAAAATCCCATCAATTGCAGTATTAAATAAATTAAAACAAAATTAGAGTTTAGCGACTTTATTAATATTCTTTAAAAATAAATAAATAAAATTGAACTCTCTTTCAAAGAAGAAATAATTTTCCTTGTTAATAAATTACACAATTAACGTCTCTCAGAATTATTCAATAACTTCTCAATCAGAATAAAAACATGCTTCGAGGGGGAGCCATTATATATACACGGATTAAGAAATGGGCACAGTTGGTGGAACCACTGCTCCATACATGCTTTCAAGGTCTCATCACAAGCCCTTATCTAACGATGAATTGCTGCAAAAGAACGCACACTCAAGTTCATGCTATAATCATCGAATTTAAAAGCAAATCTAAAATGTCATTTATATAATAAGCGCGAAGAACCTCTTACCATCCCAGCCTGGAAAATTCTTCCTGATATTTTTAGAAGTGCAGACTTCTTGATGCAATCGAGGCCCTATTGACAAGGAAACAGACATCAATATTGATGAACAGATTTTGTATTCTGGATTACTTCATCGAATAGAAGTCAAACCATCGGTAAAATAAGAGATAATGTTACCAAGCTTGACGACATCTGACAGCTTCTTGACGAACAACCCACTTTGGGTCATCAAGTGCTTTTAACATAGCTCGCAAAACCTAAACATGAAGGTAAAAACTTAAACTTGGACAAAACTTGCAGAACTTTTACTTTCAGAGAACTGCAAAATTTGATGGCATAACTTGAAGGTATGAACTTTTAAATGTAACGAGGAAGAGGGTGGAATTGAGAAAATAGAATAGCAGCCTTAATCAAGTAAGTTGACTCAATCATGTGGAATGAAGCAATGGGAATAGTTATTATTTATATAGGACCAAGAATATTTACATTTTCCCTTCAAGTTAGAAAGTTGCTCATAATTGATCGTTCTAAATTGGAATCAAATAATAATAATAATCATACCAGTGTTCTCAAGGGATATATCCTTGTATAGGGTAGTTCAGATATTGCGGCAAGGCACTGTACTGCTGTCTCTCGAATTACCTAAAAAAGTTGAGGAACATTACCCCAGAATTTAAATCTGACATTCATCATACAATCAATACATTCCTGATGTTTCGTTGAAATAGCAAAAAATAATGATCAGAGGGGGGAAAATCACTATATTTAAAAGTGAAAAAAGTATAGGTTACATTTTCAAAACTAACTATTTGAAGAGCCTTGAAGTTTACAAAAAATTCCTTATCAAGTGAAACAAACAGGTTCTCAGGCTAGTAGATTACGTCTCCAAATCTAACAAAGACAAGTTATCAGTCCCAGCTCTCAACTACTTGTTTATGAGATGAGCAAATATTAGCTCTGCAACGACACTGGAGATTTGGCACATACCCATTTAAACCATTCCAGTTATTAAAACTAATTTAGCAAGGCACTGGAATATTGAAGAAAAGTTAAATGCGGGATCTGGCATACTCATTTTTCTTCCTACTCTGTACCAATTCAAAGTTGAAGAAAGAACTTAAATGAATGCATGTGGCAGCTTAAGCTTTTCAATGTGAATCAAGTTAGCTACCCTTCCTTTATACATATTCAGAGGCCATTAGTGATATAATAATCTTTTTGCTTTCCACTGGTAGAGAGGGAAAGGGAGGAAATTATCAGGGAAAAATTTGAAGAATACTCATACCATCATGTGTGGGTAGGTTGTAAGCTCAATAAGCTGGTTGACAATGCTATGTGCATTTTCTGCAACCGCATCTTGTCCTGCAACAGCAATTTAGTGGAAAATTAGACTAATGGAGGAGAGAGGCATATTTTCCAAAACCTACCAAATGATGGAGAAAAATATGCCTCCGTATCTATAACATTGGAAGTGACAATCGAAATTTGTGATGGCAAAATTAAATCAAATGATAAAGAACGTATACAAGGCATTTACCAACAGTCATTCTTGGCTAATACACTTTCAACCGAGACACCATTTCAATTCCTCATAGGTAAAAGGAATTATTTACAGATAATTACATTTGGTTGGGGTTATAGCTTGTCTATACTGACTATCTGAAAATGGAGTTTACCCTAACAAGAAGCTTCAGGCCAAAATTACAATTTTCTAACTTTCCCAAAGAAAAGAAAGTAATTGAATATCATCTCAACCAGCTCAAAGAAAAGATTTCTAAAGTCATCTGATCATTATTTGTTCAAGTCCTAGCCAGAAATCATTGCATGCATCTCATTAGCAAGAACTTCCAAAAAAAAAATAAATAAATAAATAAATTATTTTTCACATAATTTCATTTGCTCTGTTCGTTTCTTTTCATTTGTCTCCCTCTACATTTGGTGATGATGGAGAGGATGGTGTGATATTGAGAGTCTCTACCATTCATATTTTGTTGCACTAACAGCATCAGCTTGAATCCCCAACCATGCAATGATACTTGAGTTTTACAAATGAATTAGATTAGAATTTGTTCCCATGGAGATAGGATTCTTCACAATACATAGAAGCATGCATATTGTACTAATTTTTTCTTCTGAAAAGTATCAAAAAAGAGATCAAAATAAACCTCAATCTGAAATCTCACCATTTTTGTCCACCAATATTCCAGATATGACTAGTAAGACACTGTAGATTATTTCTTTATTCATAATATCCTCGACCATCATGGACAGGCAATCTAATAGTAGAGGGATCAGCTGCATTTAGAAGCCATATGTTGGAATAGACATCATGAGTAGAGATATAAGGAGCTAATAATACGAGAATGTTTTGACTTTCTGCATTGAAGCAATGAAGAACCGAGCTAACCTTCTTGGCTTCGCTCAAGATAGCTGTCAAGGGAGTATCAGACACCACATATGCAATGGCTCGACATAGCATAGATCTGAAAGAGATGCTTGATTGATAAGGCATCGAAAGGAGAATATGGAAATTCGGAAGTTCATTTATCCATTGATTTAAAAAGATATAGGCCTGGACAAACAGCCATCACAGGGTACTGGGGAAGGTCATTTATTGAAAACTCTCAAGATTACCACATATTACTTACATGAGCGGTCAAAGAAGAACACTTTGATTAAAAACCCAAATAGAATCCAAAAGAAAAGAAGACATTTTCTAGGATAGAGGAGAATTAAAGAGAGAGAGCACAGATCTAAAAGACAGACAGCAAAATTTTGGTTTTTCAGATAAATATGCAAATGGCCACATTATAAAATAGGGAAGGAACTATTGATAAGAAAATGTTAAAAACACTTGGACAGCCTACTTTAAACAAGAACGCAAAGCTTCCACTTCAACAATGGTTATTACAGGGCACATGAACCAACTCAGGCGAACCAGTGATAATTACGAACCACAACACATGATATATAACAAACCACAACAGCATACTGTTCACAGAATACATAAAGTTAATCTAAACAAAAACCTGGAGCACATAGAGCTTTCCAATGATGCCAGGAAGCCACGGGCTCTTTATACACCCGCATGTAAAGACTTTGGGCAGAATGAACAGAAAGTAAATATACAGATACAGGACATTCATGAATACCAAGGCATGCTGAATTTGAAAATCCTAATGAATTTATAAACATGCAAATATTTTAGAGACGCATTCACATTCACCTGATAGATGGTGAATCATATTTTAGCATCAAAGTAGATAAAATGGGCATCACGGTGTTGGAGAATCTTTGCTTATAGAGCGGTCGTATAGTTGCATGATATCTTTTATTCAAACACGATTCAGAGTCGCTCATAATAATATGAAATGCATCTGCAGCAGATTTCATCAGCTGATGATGCAAGTCTTCATCATTACAAACTAAACTTGGATGCTTCGAATTTGGCAGGGACCCACGGTCCCCATCCGAGATCATGCAATTTAACAAAGTCATCGTTATATCTTTCACCTTTTCGTGACCCCTCATAAGTAATCCTTTTCCTATCCATGCTAATCCAATAGTAGCATGAATCTTGTCTGACTCTGGGCTCAAGGAGCATAATCTTAAACTGCTCAAGTCAATCTCACTACTACCTCTTTCATAGGTGCTACCATTATAGGAAGTCCATATGCAACTATGAAATATCATATCCACGGCTTCATCCAGACACAAATTTTTGGACAAAGGTGTTCCAGTGATTTTCAGAGGCAGTTTGTTAACCAAAGAACCCAACGCCTGAGCCGAAGGAACATGTCCATTGAGGAGAGTTGTTATGAAAAACTGCAAAATAAATTTTCCGTTTTGGATATATGTTTGAGGACGCAAGGCTATTACTATAGAAGCAAATAACGAAGTAATCCATTCATCTCTTATTGCAAAACTGTCCAACTTGTGAATTTGCTGCAACCCTTCCGCTTCTGATGGAGTATTACCAGATATTGATTCCATCCACTGCAAACAATTGCTTGACAAAAGTACCCCCAGAGCTTTATTAATAATTTTCTCCTGGCTTCCTTCTGAGCAGCTTCCAACAGCTTGCTTCATTGCCATCATTGTTGCATCAAGAAGTTCCTGATTACATGCCAAGTCATGAGCACAAATAATAATGTAAGTAATACAAAGCAATGAACCATCATTTGTTGCCAAAGTTGGTCAAATATGATGAAGCCCGTAACACTTACATTTTCCAGGGAATCCAGGTTGAAAGACCTATTATTTTCAATCTTGTCCCAAATACTAAGTGCAAAGTTTAGTGGAATTTCCTCGGAACCTCCAGATTTATGAAACCTGGGTCCATGAAACAAATGCTTCTGAATAAGTTGAAAATAAGATCAAACCGTGAAATATTATGGCAACTAAACAATCAAAAAATGAGCTAGCGTGATTGAAAACAGAAGGATATATTTAAGAGACAATATGAGATACAACTCCTCAGGTTTGATATCACACTAATCTCCTATATTTCTAGTTTCAAGTATCAATATTCATACATCTAAAATGAGATTGTTATAATGTCCTTGTAAAGAAAAGTTAAAATTTTCACCATTAGTTGCAATCTAGTTTGTTCCCTTTAATAATAAGTTCGTACTTAAAGACTTTGACCATACACAATTCCGAATATGCATACATCGAAACTTAAAATTAATTGAAGAATTTGGTAATAAATGATTTTAAGTTTTTTTAATTAATTATAAATCATTATACATAATTCAAAAACTAATAATTGCAAACTTATACACACATACACACAAAAAATTTAGCTAATAGATAGTATACATTAGTTAATTAATATGTTATACACCTTCAATGTGCTAAATTAAATACTATGCCCCTGTTTAGTGGATATTAAAATTAGATTTTTAGTATATTTTGATAAAAGTTGATAAAATGTGTAGTTGAAAAATTGTGAATCTCATAAATTGTATGATTAAAATTAGTTATTGACTTTTATTTAGATTAAAATCTGAATTTTAATTTTTACCAAACGGGGGCTATATATGTATATAAACATATGTATTCTGGAAATTAATACAACTCACAAACAAAATAAGTAAATTATATGATTAAATTTAGATTATATCATGTGAGCTTCGCATATAACGTGTCAATTTGAGCTCAAATAGTTTGCTTTGAAAAATTAACTACAACTAATTGTTAAAATTTCAACTTTCACAAGAGAAATTTAGGTATATCAACCTCATTTTACGGCTCAAAAAGTGGTGGTGAATATATAAATCAAAACTAGAAATAGAAAATGTTAGTGTAATGTGTAATGTGTAATGTTTTAAGTGTGAAGGTATTTCTGATATTGTGTCTATATTTAATTACCCTTCTTGTTGCCCCCAGAGTATTATTTCAAATAATCAATTAAGCATAGTTTCAGAATTATGAGATTGGGGAAGTCCTATATTGCCTGAGGCGAGTGAATTAGAAAAATAAATACTTAAGTTTAGGGAAATAATGAGTCTCTTAAACTTAGAGTTCCAGTTCTGATCACAGCTTATATATTAGTCCTTTTGTGGTTTTCAGTTACTCTCCCCAGCAGTTGCAGGTAGAGAAGGGTCTTCAAGCAATAGACTCTTACAGAAAAGCTGACATGAGAATGTCACATTCAGAGATTTGGATGAACCTAAATTCAGATTTATGAGGTTAGGATAGTACTACATTCATTAATGGGTGCAGTTTAGAAAGTTCACGAGTTTAGGCATAAAGTTGAATGGCTTAAGCCAAGTGTTCCAAGTTAGATCACATCTTTTGTATTGGTCCTTTTGGGTATTCAGTTAATCCCCCTTTGCAGCAAGCCAGTTTGGGCTACTTATTGGCAGGCAGGCTCTTCTAGCAATAGGCTCAGCTCATTTCCCCCGAGTACTCAAAATTATGAAAGTTGGTAAGTGGCTCAATTGGTAAGCAAGGGCATGCAAGTCTAATAGTATCAATTAGTATTATACTAGGTCATACCCACCACCATCCACATATGGATGACGTTTATTTCCTGTGTCTATGAAATTAGGAAGTCGAGGGCACTGGTAAGTATATCATATATTACACATCTGATGAAATAGTATAGGTCTCTCTCCAGGTCATGTCTAGAGGAAAGGTACGATGAGAAAAAGTATCAAAACGAAAATTTATATTTTATCAGTGAAACAAAAAATAAATTAACACTTTCCAATCAAGCTGCGACCTTGAAAATAAGGAACATATTTGAGCATAGTTACTCAGTTTGGAAAAATGTAATAACTTAAGAAGATACAAAAGCCAAGAAAGATTGCTCGAAGAGATATCCACAAGCTTTGGACTGGATTGCTATAATATGGCTTAATACTAAATATTTCCTTCAGGCTAAGAAGCCTACAAGATTCCTTCTTGCGATGTTTTATTTGATGCACAGATCGCGTAATGAAACCGATGCCCAACTTTTTTACAGTACATTGCTAAGTGCAGGAGAATTATGGAGAAAGTTGTTTCAGACTCTAGGGGAGAATATAGTAGATCTTCATTCCTTGGTGCATTTTTAGGGACAGGAGAGAGAGGTTTTCTTATTTGTAGAGAAGTGTTTCCCCTAGATTTCCCATCTCCTTAGTTTAGTAGAAATTTGTTAGGATCTAATAGTTATTCAATCACCTCAAGCCGGGGCTTTTGGGAGAGATGGTTAGGTCCCCCATCAATTGGTATCAAAGCAAACCCACGTCATAGGTTCGAATCCTAGAAGGGGCGACCCAAGCGAAGTACTGAACAACAGTAGCCAAAGAAGGGGCCAGTCGGGTAAAGCGAAGGTCGTCTTGGAGTGGACTGCCGTGGATGTCGGATTTGGGACCAAGGGGTATTGTTAGGATCTAATAGTTGTGGAATTCAATTACCCTCAAGCCTGGGCT